>NC_089805.1:0-300000 GCF_029633855.1 Hoplias malabaricus | reverse complement strand
GTCTGTCTCTCTAGCCATTTATCAATATGCATTCTTGTGTGTTCTTACGTTCTTGTGTTCTTGGGAAACGTCAGTCAGAGCCTGTTCAGTTTAAAAGTCCACATCTAGCCAAGTACAGTCCTAATACCTGGATGTGTTCTTGCTCCGACCGTAATATCGAGGATGGACTGGGACGTGACTTTTATAGACTTGAGAAAGCGAGATATCCCAGAATGAATTTCGCACCAACGTCAGTGCGATTAATTTTTTTGCGCCACTGTGACCTGACGGTGACTCGTCAGGTACGCCAACGTTCCAATTACATAACGACTACAGCGTAATCGAGAGTTTGTACTCACAAGTTGATCTCACCAAGTGTGTACTACCAAGTACGGCAGTTTGAACTCTCTCTCACTACTGTGCGGATTGAATGTGTGCACGGCTGATGTAACCCGCACAGCTCACTGGGAGGCTTTTTCTCAATACAAAGTACGTCAAGTTTACACTGCCGTACTTGGTAGTAGAAACTTGGTGAGTTTGATCTGCGAATACAATCTGCCGAGGACGCTGTAGTCATTATGTAATTGGAAAGCTGGTGTACTTAATGAGTCACCAGCTGTTTCTCAGTACATGTTCTTGTCTATGTGTTCTCGTGTTCTTGAGAAATGTCATCAGTGTTAGCCCAAGTACTGTTCCATTTAAAAGTCCACATCCAGCCAAGTACAGTTCAAATACACGGATGTGCCCTTGCTCTGCCCGTATGATCAAGAATGCACTGGGACGTGACTTCTGTAGACTCGAGAGATATCCCAGAATGCATTTTGCACCAACCTCAGTGCTATTAATTTGTTTTGTGCCATGGAGATGGTGACTCAATACCCTGGCCTTTCAATTATATAATGACCACCGCATCCTCTGCAGATTGTACTCATGAGTTGTAGTTCTCAGCTTGGATTCTTGGATCTGGGGAGTCCATTAATTTTCTGTAAAAAAACAAAAACAAAACATGCATGATGCAATCCGGTCTCACACCTATTCGTGATATAGTCAAATATATAGGGGACTGCAATTTGTGACATAGTCGCATATTTTTCGACATTTTATGCGACAATATCACGATCACAAGTAATTGGGTAATTACCATAAAATCCGTCATATCTGTGCCCTGTTATGCGACAGTAACACGAAAAATCCTCCTCATTAAGGCTTCATTACCATCCATTAATACCACTGGCTTATTTTTATTTACGGAAAATATAACATTACTAGTTCATTATTTTCTAAAATATCAAAGCAAATAATGGCTAGAGAAATATTCTTTTCGGTATTAACCTTTTGAAAATTAGTCAAAATAACGTTAAGTGAAAGAAATGTTCTTGTTAGGGTTAAAGCTAAAGTAGGACACCAATAATAAGCATCGCTTAGGAGAAATATTATAATAAAATACATTATGCCTTTGTTGGAATAAGAATCTATGTTATGTAATTTGCATTATGCCTTTCTGTTATATGAGTAAGGACGCCTAGTGTTTGTATGGTAATTACCCATTCATTTATGATCGTGATATTGTCGCATAAAATGTCAATAATATGCGACTATGTCACAAATTGCAGTCCCCTATATATGTGACTATACAATGAATAGGTGTGAGACTAGGTTGCATGATTCAGCACTTTGTTTAGTAATGCTGTACTTCAAGCACATTCAACGCAAAACTAAAAATGAATAAATTCATGGCAGTATTTAACCCTCACATTCGTATATTAGCACTCTTGGCCACAATGTTGGCCCACTAGCAACATGCTAACAACTGAACCGAATGTGCTTTTCAACATATATACTGCATATACCTCATAAGCTTTTTTTTCTCTTTAACTTGCTTGTAAGTTTGCTAAATGTCTTTCAACATGAACATTTTCACACATTTTCACATCATCTGATGTGTGCTCCTTAGCACATGGCAACAAGGGAACTAAAAAACAGGAACACACGAGCTTTATTTGTCAATAACAGAATTTTGTAATTGATACAAAATTTAACAGGCAGCCAATGAAGTGATGATAGAACTCGATTAATGATCATATTTATAGTGTAAGTGAAGTCCCTGGCTGAAGCATTTTGAACTAAAAAATGAAAACCGAAAAAAATGAAAAAATGAAAAGTGTTTACAATAGTGCATTACAATAATCTAGCTTTGAAGTAATAAAAGCATGTAGTAATATTTCCATGTCATGCAGGAATAAGGCAATGTTATGATATGCCTATGATAATGATAATGATAATGACAATGCTGATAATGATGCGTTGATCGAATAAATAAAAAAGTCTGAATACATTTTTACACCAAGATTTTTTGCTGATGATTCAGGTTTAACTGGAAAGTCAGTAAAATTTAAAATTAAATCTGATCATTTGTTTCTTGAAACTTTTGGACCCAGAAGCAGAACCTCTTTTTTATCACTATTTAGGAGGAGGAAGTTACACAACATCCAGCTTTTCATGTCCTTAACACAGTCCTCTATTTTCTTTAATCTGTGTTTGTCTTCAGGCTTGACAGATATGTACAATTGGGTATTGTCAGTGTAACAGTTAAAGTTAATGTCATGGTTTATTATAACTGTGCCTAACGATAACATTATTATTTACATTATACATGGTCCTAAAATACAGCCTTTTGGTATTACAAGTCTTACTTTAAAATAAAAGTTGGAAATTTAGAAAAATTTGAAGATAAATTGCTAACCTTTTATGAACTGATAACATAGAGCTGTCCTGTGATTCCAACCATATTTCCTAACCTTTCAAAGAGAATATTGTGGCCTAATATCAGATTGGTGCATCCCTATTCTCCACGTGTCTGTGTGGGTTTCTTCCCACGGTCCAAAAACACACGTTGGCAGATGGATTGGCAACTCAAAAGCGTCAGTAGGTGTGAGTGAATGTGTGTGTGTCACCCTGTGAGAGACTGGCGCCCCCTCCAGGTTGTGTTCCTGCCTTGCACCCAGTGATTCTGGGCAGGCTCCGGACCCACTGCGACCCTGACCTGGATAAGCAGTTACACACAATGAATGAATGAATGAATGAATGAATGAATATTGAGTAATCCAAATTTTAGATTTGAGGTGTTGCTATTATCATCTGAATATATTTTTATATTGATTAGGTTGTTGAAACAGGCTGATTGAGTTTTTCTACGTTTAGATTTAATTTGGGGAAGAGACAGTCTCAATACAATTGGACCTGTGTGACACCTCAAGGCAGTTTGCAGATGGTCTGTTTAGCCTGTCTGTCTGCGGCCTGGTCCCGGCTCTGGGTTGTCAGCAGCTGTTTACACTAGAGATGTCACATAAACTGACTCTTTGGTACCAAGTCGATACCAAAATTCTGAAAACAATACAGTTCTTGTGTTCTGTGTAACCAGAAGTATTGGAAGGGTTCACAGATCTCCCAAACCACACGCTAATAATCTGAGAATGCTAAAACAACACCACCAACATGAGGAATGGTATCAGCAGGAGAAGCAACAGGTCAGTTGCAACAGGTTGAAAAATGCAAATAGTTACTTATGGAAACACCATATGGGGACAAACACAGCATGCTTCAGCAGAGTGGATTTAGTTTCAACAGACCCAGACACTGCGAAAGATTACACAAAAGGTTTTATTTGGCAGCCACAAGCCCAATAAACAATAAGCAAGACAATAAGCATGTTTTCAAAGCTTAGATAATTGCCGTTCTCCCATTGAGACCATTTAAATACAGGAGGGGTGCGAGGTGGTTGAAGTTCCCACCTCTGAACTAAATTGCACTTTTTTTTGCTGGAAAAAGATAAATAAGTAAAAGCATTTAAGCATTTTAAATAAAAGCATTTATGTTGACATTCATTTGTTTCATTGATTTAATCTTTGTTGTGGGATGGAAATTGGTATTGAGACATCTAGAGTTATAGTGGCACTGATACAGACTAATGAATTTCCAGTATCGTGACACTCCTAGTTTACACTACTTTGCTATGACTATGTGAGACTATGTGCTATGCTGCAAGAAGTAAGGCAGCATCCTCCCGCAAATCATTGGAATAACTTAATTTAATGCCACACATTTCCATCTAAACAAATTGATTTTTAAACAAATTGATTTAATTTGTTTACTGAATGCTGTATAAATTGTCAGTTGAATTTATTTGACCTTCACTAAACTAAACTTATTTGTTTTTGTTAGTGCAAAAGACAAAAGTAGTGAGTTCTCTCCTTTTAGTGTTAGTATTGCGGTTTATTACAACTTAACTAAATTGTGTTCCATTAACAAGTACAAATATATTTCTATCTACTTATTTAATAAGAAGCACCTTATTTGCATCCAAACGAATTAAGTACAGCTAACTTAAAGAAAATAAAATATCACAGCAAATGTTAAAAAAACCTTCAGCATTATTTATATTATATACATACAGGAAGTATTCAACAGCCCCCAGGATAACCATTTGGGAGAGTCAGAGTATTCATTTGGACAACAACAATATATAGCCAATATATAAATGTTTGAGAACCTACAAGTAACCAGCCATTAATGCATTTGGGCGGTTAAAAAGTGTTTTTAGTCCCTTTTGCAAAACTTCTCACTTGTTATTTAGGAATTGCACCTTTGGTGATAATCTTTGCATCAAGGTTCATGATGACCTTTTGGAGCACTTCGAAGGTGCTTCTTAGTTCTTGTGAGTAGTGAAGGTTGAGACAATATCAGCCCAAACAACATAGCACAGTCAAGTACAATGTTCACCAGTACATGGAAGGTTTCCACATCTTCAATGATGACACCAAACTCTCAAAGCTGTCTACTCTATGTGCATCTGTGTCCCGTTGAAAAATATTGCATACGAACAAGTTAATTTTTAGCAAACAACACTATTTCTAACACTGTAACATTATCTAAACTGTTTTCTTTATTCACTCATACCAGCAACAAATCATGCAACTAGCAAGGCACTGACACTACCATATTATGTGTACCTTAACATATATCCTTTCAGATGATTCTCATGGTCATCATTTAGGTAGGTGTACAAAGACTTGGCGATGCATGCTTTTCAGGTGTAGATGTCATTCTGAGGTTGACAAAACACTGTATTAAATCATACAACAGGAAAGGTAAAAGAGCAATGGAGTTTGATTTTGATTTTGAATGGGGATACATACATCCCCATTTCCAAAAGCTGGGACACCATGGAAACTGTAAATAAAAATCAATATATTTGTCATTTAAATCAGATATTTTTGTAAAGTGTTGCTGATATGAATAGTATTTATCCTACACCTTCTGTCAAACACCTCTGTGATTGATTTTAGACCCCTGATTTATGGGGTCTAAACTATTAGTTCTAGTGCTAGTGAAACCAACTTTGCTTTTGCGCCAAGGAAGAAACGAAATGGTAAAGCATTTGGTAGCAGTCCTTGTGAGTATTTTAGGGATGTTAAAATTAATCTATTTGATTCTCTGGCTTATGACGTTTGTGGGTTATTCAAAAGTGGATCACCGCCTTCCAGCAAAGTCTGTTAAAAGAAACGTAAGTCTGCACTGAAAGCACACAAAGTCAAGACACGACACACAAGCCTTCGCGCTTGAGGATTTTCTCCCAGCAGGCCATCCTGAAACCCAGTATCAGACAACAGTTTGCTGGATCAATATGGTAGTGATATTGGATGTGTGGACATGGCATACCCGCATGTTTTTCGCCAAGACCCATCGGATGGTTTGGAAGGGTTGATATCTAGACAGCTGACAGTCGTTGAAGCTCCTGAAGACAATACTATATCGGATCCAATTGATGAGGTGGACAGACAAGTAAGCGCCACGGTGCTAAAACTGATAAAGTCCACTTTTGTTGTAATCCTACAACACATCATAAACAACAAACTGTAGGAAACATGTCTTGGTTGTAAAGTGGATCACCCTAGTCAACTTCGACATTCGTGTCTGTTTGAAAAATACAATAAAGATATAACAGGGACATTGTTCACTCTGCCTTAAAACATGCCATAGCTGGGCTTCTAAAGTGTAGGTAAAAAATAAAAAACAATGGTTTTAGTGAATTGGTTAGGTTGGCCGTCAAAATTTAACAGCTGGCTTCCTGAAAATGATGTAGTGGACATATAAAGGCCTTAAAAGGTGTAGAAGTTTGTGAACTAGTTCATTTATATCAAAGAACAAATGGGGGCAACAATGTTTTTTGCATTACACTGCCAAGCAACTCATCTATGTCAATGGACCCTGATAATCAAATTGCTAATTATAGAACAAAACTAGCCAAACCGATCGATCTAAAAGGTGATTGGGAAGTGGGGTGACCTTTTGTGAGTTAGATGCTACATTTAGCATAATTGATAAAATAATAATAATAATAATATCAGGCAAAACCAATTAACTGGAGACAGCTTTGTACCCCTGATAAGATATATGTGTATATATATCAGGGAACAACCATGACATTGTCACATTTAGATACAGCAAGCCACACTACTTGTTGACAACAAATTCACAGAAAAACGATATTGCTATAGAAGTGAAAACTGATCAGAACCAGTACATACATTTTTCCTATGGGAAAGTGGTTGTAAAGCTACACTTTAGATCTGTAAAATGGCCATGGATCCTGAACGTTACGTTTCTTACTATTAAAATCAGGCCGGAGGTCACATGCCAGTCTATACAGGTAGCCTAACAATGTATAGTGCTGGATTTGGTGGGGTTTTTAGAACTTTATTCAGAATTGCTATACTGTTGTTTAAGAAGCGGTTTAGTATAGCCAAACCACAGAACTGGACTTGTTTACAGTATCTTTAATACAAACCTCTATTTAGAAAAACACATGCTCCATTCTAGGACCTTTACTATTCATATTATACATACTGCCACTGGGCAGAGTTATTTGCAGGCATGGCATTACCTTCCACAGTTACGCAGATGACACACAGTTATACATATTGGCCAAACCAGATGACAAACCAACACTAAAGAAAATGGAGGACTGTGTTAAAGAAGTGAAGTATTGGATGTCATACAATTTCCTTCTGCTAAACAGCGACAAAACCGAGGTTCTCCTTCTAGGTCCAAAACCTGCTATGAATAAGGTATCAGACTTAATACATAATTTTGACTTCCCTGTTCTCCCGAGCTCATCAGCTAAAAATCTGGGTGTCATAATTGACTCAGATCTATCATTTGATCAGCATATAGGTAACATTACAAAAACAGCTTTCATACATCTTTGGAACCTCGCTAAGTTAAGAAATTCCTTATCCCTCCCAGATGCGGAAAAATTAGTTCACGCTTTTATTACATTAAGATTAGATTATTGCAATGCACTTTTATCACGATGCTCCTGCAGAAACTTGAGTAAACTAACCCAGTTAATTCAAAATGCTGCAGCCAGGGTCCTCACTAAAACTAGAAAATTTTATCATATCAGCCCAGTCTTATCGGCCCTTCACTGGCTTTCAGTTAAATTCCGTATTGATTACAAAATTCTTTTACTCACGTATAAATCTCTACACATCTCTAAATCTCTATGCCCCTGAATACTTGCGAGACCTCATCACACACTATGAACCACCAAGATTACTGAGATCTCAGGGCGCCGGCCTCTTACTAGTACCCAGAATTCAAAAGACTTCAGCGGGGGGGAAAGCCTTCTCCTACAAAGCCCCTCAGCTCTGGAACAATCTTCCAGCTAGTGTTTAGGACGCAGACACTGTCACTATGTTTACGTCTAGGCTCAAAACACACGTTCAGTTTAGCCTTTGGCAACTAACCTCTGTCTAGTTTAAGGTTGTGGTTTCAGGAACTCATGGACATGGGGAATCAGCGTAAACCCGGATGATGTGCTCATAATTTCTCGTTTGGAGTGGAAGGATGTCTTTGCCTGAGCTCCTTCTGGTTTCCCTCCTCCCAGTCTGTTACAGTCAGATCCTTCACTACACTAAGGAAAATATTCACATGCTCTTATTCTCTGCTGCACTCAATTAAACTAACTGCTTCCCTTTACTGTTTTTTTGAGAAAATGGTGGCCCACTGATGGAAGATTGTTTGCTGGATTCTCCTGCGGCCCAGACCAGACCAGACCAGCTGCTCACCTTATTATTATTATGTAGCATAATGACACTTCATTGGTGATCATTTAAAATTCAATCTATAGTTTGATCAGAGGAGGATGGGTCCTTTTTGTGAGTCTTGGTTCCTCCCAAGGTTTCTTTCTCCAGCCTCGCCACTGTCGCCTTCGGCTTGCTTGCACTGGGCTTTGATTTAAATGTTCTGTTCTGAAACTGTGAAGCTGCTTTGTGACAATGTCAGTTGTAAAGGGCGCTATACACATACATTTGATTTGATTTGTTGTCGAAATTCCACCGCTGATCTGATCCAGTCCCACTGGAGTTTTTCATAGCGGGCCATGGTGAAGATTATATGGATCTATATAACACACTGTTGTACCTTCATCTTAAAATCACAAAACCTGACGGAAGCAACATTGATGATGGTGCCGCTGTGGCCGATAAACTACCCAAGAGCTACAATATTTTCACAGTAGTAAGGATGATTTCTGTCCAATGCGACGAGGCGATAGCATACAAGTAAATATTCTCTCTGCATCATTATTTGTCAAAAAAGTATCTGTGTCACCAGCTGTAAAAAGAGCAATGCAGATTGCAAAACACAGGTTGTTTGAGATGTTTGTTGGGCAGAAACGTTCCTGTCGATCACCTGATTGTGTGCTAGGTCATGCACCTTACGACAAACGCCACAATTTTTACCCACGACTATCGAGACAGTCAGTGCCAAACCCTCATCCGTTTTAATACTGTTGTTACGTCTGAAAATGCATATAATGTCACACCCTTATCCTCTCACATCTGTTTTCCCCGCCATGTGCTCACTAGCACATTTCTCTGTTTGTTTTGCCCATGTCCCGCCTTTGTTCCTCCTGTGTTGTGTATTTAAGTTCCTTAGTGTCACTTCCTGTTTGTTGGACATTCCACCTTTTTTTTGTGCTCTCTGGTCTGTCTCTCTTGTCTGTTTCTCATGCCCTCCAAGTCAGTCTTTGTATCTCTCTTGTCTCATGTCTGTGTCTTTACTCTGTTTATTTCTGTGTTCAAGTTTAGTCTGCTTTAGCTTTTTCTCTGTTTAGGTCACTGTTCAGTTCTCTCTATCTAGGTTTGTCTTTCTATCTCTATGTCTAGGTTTATTCTGTTTAAGCTCTCTCTGTTTAGATCTCTGTTTAGCTCTGTTTATCTAGGTTTGTCCAGTTCCCTGCCAGTCCTGTTCCCTCTCTAACAATCTAAGCCCCTCTGTCCAGGTCATCCTGTCCAAATCTCTCTGTCTCAGTCTTTCTTTGTTTAAGTATTTCTGTGTAGTTATCTTAGTCTGTCTTTGTATTGTTCTCTTGTGTTGTAAATAAAATTAGTCACTGTTTTAGCAAGTGTGTCCGCCTCCGTCAGTCCCTGGGATCCGGGCACATAACAACTAGTATTTTAAATATCTTTACCTCATTCTAATACATTTTCACTGTATACAACTTTACATGATTTTAAATGCATTAATGAAATCAGTATTTAATTTAACTTAAAACAACTAAACAAAAGAATGTGAAACTTAATATCAAAACACTAGTCACAGACCTGAAGACTAAGTTAGACAAGAAAAGAAACTCAAATAACGGAATAAAAAGACCAAAAGACAAAACAAGACACTCTGAAGAACAAGACAGAAACCTACAGACCTTGATGCTAAATAAGGAGAAATCAGATTTACAAGATAAAACCTAAACAAGACCTAGAAAAGTAAATGGTGAACAGGGACAGGGCTTATAAACTAGAGGGAAATACAAAACATCTGGGAAGGATAACAAAAGGGCAGGACCACAGAGGAGACACAGGTGGAGACATTGATATCCAGCCGGGACTAAGGCGGAAACCAGGTCAAAACAAATACAGAGCCATGTGTTCCTTTAGCACATGGCAGACAACAAAAACAAAGCAGGAAAACATGAAACAAGCCACAAAGCATGGCAGCATTAAACAATCACTGCTGCACCTTATTGTTACCTAAATGCAGATTAATACACAAATGACAAGTTTCACAAATTACAACATTTATTTTTTCTGCTATTTTACGCATGCAAAAATAGAATACAATCAGGCAATTTAAATAATTAATAATTTCAAACAATAAGACACAGCAGCATCAGCTAACACATTATTACAGTGATGCATAATAATTAGAAACTGTTTAAATTGTTAAGATTTTTTTTCATTGGGAAGACACCAAAACAGACAATTTAACAGATATTTAACCATACACAAATTGCCTTTCCTAATAGCAAAACACAAATTTATTTTCATGAATGTTTGGCTAATCAGACTTACTGTAAGCAAACTTTATACTTAAAGTCTATGTGAAAGGGGTCCCTCAAGTATGTTTTAAAGCAGTAAACGTAGGATCATGACTTATATCCTAACAAAAATTAATGTTTTGGAAAAAAAATATAATCAAACTACCGGAATCATTGGGCGCAAGGCGGGAATACACCCTGGAGGGGGAGCCAGTCCTTCACAGGGCAACACAGACACACCACGGACACTTTGGAGTCGCCAATCCACCTACCAATGTGTGTTTTTGGACTGTGGGAGGAAACTGGAGCACCCGGAGGAAACCCACGCTGACACGGGGAGAACACACCAACTCCTCACAGTCACCCGGAGTGGGAATCAAACCCACAACCTCCAGGTTCCTGGAGCTGTGTGACTGCAACACTACCTGCTGCGTCACCGTGCCGCCCAAAAATAGATCAATAGTATTTTATTCATATGAAATGTAAGAAATTTATAAAATTCTTATAAGAGAGGGGAATGTTTATAAGAGATTGGGAAGAAAGAAAATTAAATCATGACCCCAAAAAGAATACTCAGTTAAAACAATGTAAATCATTATAACATTTCAAATAGAAGGATATCCAGTGTAGCATTCACTGGTTTTTGGTTATTCATAGTTGGCTATTTAGGGAAACCCACACTGACATGAGGAGAACGCACCAAATGCTTTGCAAGCAGTGACCAGGACAGAGTGTATTACTGGATGAAATTGACATTCTGTGAGGAATTAAGATTTTGCATTGTCCAAAGAGATGGTGTGGGAGCTTTTGTCTTGTGCTGTTGTAATGAAACCTATAAACTACTAACTGGAGAAAAAAAGTGAGTTGCTCACTCATTTATTTATTCCAGCTAAAAAAACAGGAAATATGGCAATGATTACTATTACACATGTGAAATTAAATTTTGGACACTTTTCTCATTTGACTGAAAATAGGTTTGAAGGATTGGTGAAAATAGAAGTCAATGACACTGCTAGCATAGAGTTTAGAATTTATAAGTTAGAGTTTATAAAATTCAACTGAACCTTTATGGTTGAATTTTTAAAAAAATACTCCATGAAAATGCTCCCTCTGGCAGAACTGATCTGTCAACTGCTGTTTGAGAAAGATGGAACCAGTTTGATGTATAACTATTTAATTATTTATTTAATTGATTGATAATTCTGTACTTGTTTCCACTGTTTCATGTATGTTTCATAATGGCAGACATTTCAGCTACTAAAAGCAAATCAGTTTGTTGGTTTGTTAAAAAATAAAATTATAACAATAACAATTTGAAAAATAATAATAATTTAAAAATAAACAATGGCGACACGATGCCGCAGCAGGTAGTGTCGCTGTCACACAGGTCCAGGGTTCTGTGGTTGTGGATTTGAACCCCACTCCGGGTTATTGTCTGTGAAGAGTTTGGTGTGTTTGGGGTGTGTTTTTACTTTGGGTTATCTGGTTTCCTCTTGTCAGGGATCGTGGAGAGGACTGACGGAGGCGGACGTACTTGCTAAAACACAGTGATTTTTAATATATCAAAACAAAGAAACAAAACTAACACAAAGGACTTAAGGGCAAACACGAAGTAAGGAAACAACAAGAGTAGAAATTTAAACAAAACGACTTGACAAGGAGAAGGAAGGAAACAACACGACAAGACTAGGAAACGAAACGACATGACTAGACTAGGAAAGAGCAAAACAACAAATGACTGATAACAGGAAGAGAAGGGGACTTAAATACAAAACACAGACGCGCCTGAGACAGATAATGAGGGGGCAAGGTAACAAATGAGACAAACGAGGACGCGGAACAAAGGCGGGACTAGGGCGGGGACAAGGGCAATAACAGACAAAGCCATGTGCAGATAAAGCACATGGCGGGGAAAACAGACCTGACAGGACGAGGGCGTGACACCTCTACAATATGTAAAACATGTTGGTAGGTGGACTGGCTACTCAGGAGTGTCCATAAGTGTGAGTGTTTGTCACCCTGCCCTTGCTCATGGTATATGTGTTGAGGCATATCATCACTGGTGTAGTCCTTCAACATCTTTTTAACATTTTTAATTTACATCTTTCTGCCTTAGTGCCAGCCACTATGTATATTTTTGATAAAGCCTATGGACAATTTGGCAACCACATTCCAAATTTTTCTATTAAATGTAAAAACTACCTAGGACCAGTTGAGAGAGCTACAAAAATGTGTTATTCTTGTAAATATTAATTTTTGATATTGTCTATAATCTACATGTTGGTCCTTATTTCCTTATACATAATTTGGCAAACCGGATAGTGGAGGTTTATAGCAACCTAAGAGAAGGTTAATTCAAAAACAAAAAATAGGTGACATTATTTGTGACATACAATGTAGAACAGAATTAAAAACTGAAACAGAGTGACAAAATGGGATATGATGACATTACAATCATATGGAATTCTGATGGTATTCCAGTTTTTAAAGTAATAATTACCAGATTCCAGATTCATTGCCACATCATAGAACTTTCTCCAAAATACAAACAAGCAAATATATGCGTCCCATGCCTATGGTTTAATAACAGCAAGCCTAATATGGTCACATTTTTGACTGCTTTTGTGTCAGACCTAAAAGAACTTAAAAGAACCTAAAAGAATAAAGTGAAAAGACTCTGAAAACAGGGAGCATACAAGTAAAGGCAATTTAATAATCTGTTCTGTAGACTCAGTTGGACATTCTCAGTTAAGAAAAACAAAACAATTTATGGGCAAATATGGTTGTGACTTCTCTCTACACACTGGTGGTGGCCGATATGCTTAGCTGATACCAGAACCACCTCTAAGAACAGAGTGAAGTCAGTTAGCAATGTTAAGAATGCCTGCTGAATCTGTAATGGGTGTCAAAGGCCCATCCCTTTTGATGGAGCTGCAAATTTTCAACATTATCATTGTTTTGTTCCTGAATATCAACACAGGTCTGTCTAGGCATGACCAGAGAGACAGCTTGCATCTCTATGGCTAGACAGTAAGCAGCATGAGAAAAAATGGTACTTGGGCACAAAAACCAGCATTATAGACAAGCTGTAGAAGTCATAAAGTAATTCATTGACCAGAAATATTGGAAAGGAAGCAAATAGAGGTAATTTTTGCTGTTTTATTCATTGCCTGTCTTGTATGGCATTTTGAAGTAGTAGTACTGGAATCAGCTTTTTTATCCATTGTTGCAATTCACATTCTACTTCAGGATGCTATTAAACTAAGCCATGTGGATATGGCAGAACAAGAACTTCGCAAATGTGTGTATAACTTTGAAAAACTATACGCTGCTGCTAATGTTTAATTCAATGTGCACTTGCTGATACACAATGCAGAAAGTGTGCACAACTGGGGACCAATTTGGGGAACATCAACATTTCCATTTGAGTCCTTTAATGGAACTCTACTTAGATTTTTCAGTGAAACCATGCATGTGCCCATGCAAACGAGCTAATAGACACATGGCTACTGCAAATGTAAATGTAAAGCAACATTTTGACAACATACAGGGCATGTCCAGCATTACAAAGATGTCTACAGAGTACATAAAGTCATGTCATAGGCTTTGGATGCCCATAAGAGGACTGCACCTCTGTTTTGCAGAGGATGGCTATCAGAAATGTAATTGGACTGTCCACTTAGGTTTATATTGCTACCGCTTCATTTATAACGGTTATATATCATTTGTATAATAATACAACCCTTAAAAAGAGAAATAATTCAGTTATGCAGTTAACAGATGGAACCTTAGGTAAAAGGTTCAGTGCTCTGTTCAAGGGCACTTCAGCCATGGATGTTCCCTCCGGTCTTGGGGATTGAACAGGCAACATTCTGGTACAAAGCTGGGTCGTCTAACACTTAGGCCATGGCTGCCTAGGTTATGATGTTAATTCAGAAAAACAGGATTAGAGGACTTTATGTATCATACATATCTTTACTCAAATGATAGGTACATTTATAGTTATGTTTTTCAGTTAATACAAATTATCAATTTGTATTGCTTTTAAAGATTATTGTTCCTAGTGCAGCAAATTAAGCCACCAAAATATTTATATTGCCTGTATATTTTTTCATGTAAAAATTTAAAAAGTGAAATTGAAATATAATTATTTTGGAAAGAGAAATAAAATTATATTGCAGTAATTAATGTGAACTCTCTTTAGGAAAGACCTGTTTATAAATTTGGCATTACAATACCAGCAATTGTAATACAAAGTGTAAAACTGTAAAATGGTTTTAGACACAGTTATGTACTGCACTTTACAGAATCTAAAATTGAGTAGTATATTCTTCATAATATCATTAAAGACATTGGTAAATGCTAAATATGAATACTAAAATAAAATGGAAATATACATTTCAACATCTCAAGTTTCTTTTTTTTTTTTCCAAAAAAGTTGGGACACTAAACAAATTGTGAATAAAATCTGAATGCAATGATGTGGAGGTGCCAACATCTAATATTTTATTTAGAATAGAACACAAATCACAGATCAAAAGTTTAAACTCAGATAATGTATAATTTTAAGGGAAAAATATGTTGTTTCAAAATTTCATGATGTCAACAAATCCCCAAAAAGTTGGGACAAGGCCATTTTTTACCACTGTGTGGCATCACCCCTTCTTACAACACTCAACAGACGTCTGGGGACAGAGGAGACCAGTTTCTCAAGTTTAGAAATACGAACGCTCTCCCATTCATGTCTAATACAGGCCTCTAGCTGTTCAATCGTCTTGGGCCTTCTTTGTCGCACCTTCCTCTTTATGATGCACCAAATGTTTTCTATAGGTGAAAGAGCTGGACTGCAGGCTGGCTATTTCAGTACCTGGATCCTTCTTCTACGTAGCCATGATGTTGTGATTGCTGCAGAATGTGGTCTGGCATTATCTTGTTGAAAAATGCAGGGTCTTCCCTGAAAGAGATGACGTCTAGATGGGAGCATATGTTGTTCTAGAACCTGAACATAGTTCTCTGCATTAATGGTGCCTTTCCAGACATGCAAGCTGCCCATGCCACAAGCACACATGCAACCCCATACCATCAGTGATGCAGGCTTCTGAATGGAGCATTGATAACAACTCGGGTTATCCTTGTCCTCTCTGGTTCGGATGACACGGCCTCCCAGTGTGCCATAAAGAACTTTGAATCGTGACTCATCTGACCACAGAACAGTCTTCCATTTTGCCACACTCCGTTTTAAAAGACCCCTGGCCCAGTGCAAACATCTGAGCTTGTGGAGCTTGCTTAGAAATGGCTTCCTCTTTGCACTGCAGAGTTTCAGCTGGCAATGGTGGATGACACGGTGGGTTGTGTTCACTGACAATGCTTTCTGGAAGTATTCCTGAGCCCATTCTGTTATTTCCTTGACAGTGGCATTCCTGTTTGAGGTGCAGTGACGTTTAAGTGCCCGGAGATCACGAGCATCCAGTAGAGTTTTACGGCCTTGACCCTTACCCTTACCTTATCCAATTGTTCCAGATTCTCTGAATCTTTTGATGATGTTATGCAGGGTTGATGATGATAACTTACATTGATAACTTGCTATTTTACACTGGGTAACACCATTCTGGTATTGTTGCACTATCTTTCTGCACAACAATGGTGGAATTGGTTATCCTCTTACCATCTTGGCTTCAGAGAGACACTGACACTCTGAGAAGCTCTTTTTATACCCAATCATGTTGTCAATTGACCTAATTAGTGTTAATTGGTCTTCCAGCTGTTCGTTATATGTTCAATTTCCTTTTTCCAGCCACTTATTGCTACTTGTCCCAACTTTTTTGGGGTTTGTTGACACTGTGAAATTTTGAATCAACATATTTTTCCTTTAAAATGTTACATTTTCTCAGATTAAACTTTTGATCTGTCCTCTATGTTCTATTACGAATAAAATATTGACATTTGCCATCTCCACATCATTGCATTTAGTTTTTATTCACAATTTGTTTAGTGTCCCAACTTTTTTGGAATCCGGTTTGTACTTGTTAACCATATGAAAACATGCAGCAGGTAGTGTTGCAGTCACACATCTCCAGGGACCTGGAGGCTGTGGGTTCAAGTCCCGCTCCGTGTGACTGTGAGGAGTTTGGTGTGTTCCCCCTGCGCCCACTTGGGTTTCCTCTGGGGGCTCCGGTATCCTCCCACAATCCAAAAACACACGTTGTTAGGTGGATTGGCAACTCAAAAGCGTCCATAGGTGTGAGTGTGTGTCGCACTGTTCGTGCCTTGTGCCCACTGATTCCGGGTAGGCTCCGGACCCACCGCGATCCTGAACTGGAAAAGCAGTTTTAGCCAATTATATATATATATATATATATTAAGTGTGACTAAAATTACACAATTTCTCTGTGCTTCCTTCACGTTTTCTCTCCATGTCAGAACATCCTAACAGATAACGTTACGTTCATCCTACATATACAAAGCCAAAGGGTGGAGGTGTTTCATGACATGATTGGGCCAGTCCTGTGTCAGTAAAGAAAATAACCAATGGGCCGGAGACCAACGTGTTTCAAAGGCCTGCTGTTAGGAAACAAACACTTGCACTGACTTTTTTGCCCAATGCATTATGCAGACAGGACCTGTGGGTTGGTGTTTAACAATGTGATTGGGCCAGCCCAGTGTCAATCGGTCTGCTGATCTACTGGTTTTATGGGCCAGTTAGATATACATTTAAAACTGTTGGGACTGTTGGCCCAAACAGCATGTCAGCCCACCAGGAAAATGCCTGCCAGTAAGAATCTATCTATATATAAAATTGAACCGAATGATGCCATCCTTTAATTGCATTGACACTTCTTTGGACACATACTGGCAATATTCATGAATAGCTCCCAAGTGAAAATTGATCACTAGGGAAAAAAAGAAAAAAAATATCAAATAAATATTGTAATGGTGTGTGAAAATAAAATCATATATATATATATATATATGTGTGTGTGTGTGTGTGTGTGTGTGTGTGTGTGTGTATGTATGCGCACACACACACACACACACACACACACACACACACACAAACCCAGATTCTTAAGACAAGACGACCGGTCAATGTGGAATGCATACTAGATGGAGCATGGAAGGAGGGGGAATGTACCACTGGGGTGTTGAGTAAGGGGGTGGGGTGACCGGAAAAAAAGCAGAACAGAAGGGTCTTTTGTGCAAAAGAATGGCCAAAAGAAGCAGTAAGGTGTGGGTACAGCAGAACTCTAAAACGAGTAGCTGTGTGGAGACGGAACCATAAAATGAGAATGTTGAAGAAATGCATGTCAAAATGACTAGAAATCAGACAAAATGATTAAGAAATCTGCTCACTTGATTGTCAATGCTATATTGGAGTTATTTGAAGAAATTGGCACTGAAACGTATTCTGAAAATGAAATGGAGATTTAAACAGTTTTTCAGAACAAGTTTCAGTACAAATTTATAATATAAGATAATACTTTTTTAGTTCCACAGTGGGCAAATTCACAACAAATGGTCAAAAAAAGTACTTAAAGAAAGGAAAAAAGTACTCAAAAGTAAGACCAGCTCAAAAGTGAATTGGAGCTGCTGCAAAAGGCTGCCACGCGTGCTGTGCCATCATAAATAATATAATATAATATAAAATAAGAATATTATAATAGGGCTAAAATATGTCCCATTTATAGTGGCCTTTCTTGTGATACAGGAAATCCATATATAAACAAACTGATGAGGTATGCATAGAAATGGTAATAGCCGAAATCATTGTTTACATTTTAGGATGTTCCCACCCAGCTTGGCAAAAACTAGATAAGAAAATAAAGATGAAACATTAGGCTAATACTCACTTTTTATTTTGTGTTATGCAGTCGTTTTTTATGAGACATAGTAAGTTCATTCATTCATTCATTATCTGTAACCACTTATCCAATTCAGGGTCACGGTGGGTCCAGAGCCTACCTGGAATCATTGGGCGCAAGGCGGGAATACACCCTGGAGGGGGCGCCAGTCCCTCGACACAGTAAGTTATTAATTGTAAATAAGAAATTTAGCAAGATTCCAATATTAAGATTTGTGTTAAATCTGTGTGGCAAAGGGATTCTAAACACAGATTTGCTGCAAAAAAGAAATATTATTTCAAAGTTATTTTTACTGAAGTACAGAATTGCAATGTTGAATTAAAATACATTTAGACCTTGTTACATAAATTCTAGCACTTTTGGATCTTTCCAGACAAACAATATACCCTATAAAAATCTCAAGTATAAATATTCAAGCAGATTGATTACAACTGTCATTAATAATGTTAAATAAACTATTGCCTTTATTAATACATATACAATAGAAGATCATAGAGAACTTTGTTAATCTGAGATTTTGTGCTGTACTCTCATGTGTTCTCTCAGGTTTGAGAAACACTAGAGTCTGTGCTAACTTCTTGGCTCTCATTTTTAGTAAAACAATTCTAATTAGGGGGTGGCAGAGTGGCACCGCAGGTAGTGTCACTGTCATAAAATGGTGTTTTAATTAAGGAGCATAATTTACCTTATTCTGTTATAATTGTGTTTTTAAAAATATAGGTTGTATGAAATCAATGTATTTCATCTGTAGGAATTATATCATGTTCTTTTATTTCAGCCAGTCATGAATCATGACTCTGCTTTTTGGATTTTGTATTAATGAAATTTGTATATGGATCCTACACACTTGTCTGACTCAACATCATTACACTGGTTCAGTTTTACAGAAAAAAATTGGTAAACTCATTAAACGCATTAAAAAGTGTATCCAGTGAGGATTATAGGCAGAGTCAAGTTGATCATTTGTTTTGTAAAATGGCAGAAAGCTACAACTAGACCCTCATGGTTTGCCTGCTCTAACTGCCAGAAGTTATTTTTGAAAGAAATAAATGTGCAATATAATATGTACACTTAATTCTGTTTAGGAATTTGTTAGAAGCATTGCAAATATTTTAGTTTTTTTCTTTATTTCTTTTTTCTTTCTTTTTATTTCATTTTGCTTAGATGAGTGATAATGCAAGACTGTACCTCTGACGAAGCTGAATGTTCTTCTGCCTCTGGGGCTGATTCTGAAAAAGTACTTTCCTGCACATATGTATGTGTGTTATACGTACCGTGACCCTGAACTGCTTCCTCAAAAGCAGCTCAGGGTTATATTATCCTCTAACCAAATACTGAGATTTTTACAGAACATCCAACAAATGAGTCCTATAGTGTACAGTAACTAAATATAAAGACATATTGCCTATTATGGTCACACTTCATATTAAGTATCTCTAATAACTGTAGTTACAAATCAACAAAACATGCAAAAACAACTTAACTACAGATGAATTAGTACCTGTTACAAATGGATTACATTAGTAAAGCTTATGTACTTACATATGTGCATTAATACATGTACATCAGTTTTGCCTTTTGTATATACACAAGTGGATTTCATAGTTGTAACAGCATATTCTACATTACAATATTACATTCACGTGTAATAACATATGTGTAATTTCTTTAGTAAACAGACTGGAACAAGATTTTTTTGTTCCAGAAACCTTTTCTGGCAGGTATGTATTAACTTAGATTAAAACATTAAACTGGATTTGCCATAGTGTCTAACATTTAGCTAATATTTTTTAGTGTTGAGACACTAACCAGTTTCAGCTTTAAACCATCCTTTCATGTGATAGTTCAGTGGATGTCCATAATTTCACAATGTAACATTTTTTAAACTATTTAAAGCTTCATCATCATCATCTTTTCCGCTTTTCCATTTCAGGGGTCGCATCAGAAACCAAATCTTGATGCTGGCATATAGTCTCATTGTAGGCCTATTTTAAACTTACCATTTATATCTAAGATTTTAGGAAAAGCTGTGGCCAAACAAACAAATCATGATTCAACAAATCAAAATTCAACAAATCATATCTGCATAAAAATGATATGTATGAAAAATTCCAATCTGGATTCAGGCCACATCTCAACACTAAGACTGTTCTAGTTAAGATAAGTTTTTTTTTTCTCCCTTCTGATCAAGGCCACATATCCCTGTTGGTGCTAATTGACCTCAGCTCAGCTTTCGATATGATAGATACAATATTCTCCTAGAAAGGTCAGAAAACATGATTGGAATCAGAGAGACAGCCTTATTATGGTTCAAACCTTAATTAACGGAACGTTATCAATTTGTAAAAGATAATGATTTACCTTCAAATTATTCTAAAGTAAGATTTGAAATTCAGCAAGGCTCTATTTTAGGACCATTACACATGTTACCGTTAAGCGCAGTTATAAGAAACTATTACATTAACTTTCACTGCTAAGCAGATGATACGCAATTGTACATATCAACCAAGCCCGGCAACAAACACGGATTAAAAAAATAGAGGACTGTGTAAAAGACGTGGAAGGCTGGATGTTGCATTACTTCCTCCTTCTAAACAGTAATAAAACAGAGGTCCTGCTTTTGGGTCAAAAAGTGGCAGGAAACAAATTATCAGTTTTAATTTTAAATCTCTGTGACTTTCCAGTTATACATGCTACAACAGCAAAAAATCTTGACGTCATAATTTACCCGGATTTATCATTCGAGCTACACATAGGCAGTATCACTAGGACAGCTTTTTTACATCTTTCCAACATTGCCAAGATGAGAAATGCCTTACCCTGCATGACACAGAAACATTAGTACATAGCACACATGAGCATAACAGCAGTGTGATGTATAGGGTCCTTTTATTTTTGTCAATAGTTTGTAGATAGGTTGACCAGAAGAGTATAAGTCCTGCCTTGTGAGCCTTGGTTCCTGCCAAGGTTTTTTCCTCAGCTCTGAGGGAGTTTTCTTTGTCACTGTCACCCCTGGCTTGCTCTCCTGAAGATTTTGACATTTCATATTAAAACCTCTGTCTTTACTCAAATTCTGTGAAGTTGCTTTTTTACAACATCAGTTGTAAAAGGTGCTTTACAAAAAATTTCATTTGATTTGATTTGAAGAGTGTGGGCAGTACAGCATCAGTGGGGAGGAAATCAGCATGGACCGGCAGCTGCCACAGGGGTAGAGGGCGGGATGATAAAGTTAGGGGTGGGATGATACAATGAGAGCGAATCAGCAACATGGAAGCCAAACAGTGAGACTGCATTGAATGCCCAGTGTGTTGGGCAGGAGGCAGGCCCACAGCAGCACCTGTGGAGGGGTGCAAACTAGAAAATCTGAGGCATGGAGTGGCGACTGCCACAAGGGAAGTGGGTGGGATGATGAAGGAAGGGGGTAGAGATGATAAGTAGAGACAGATGGAGAGAGGAGAAAGGGAGGGGTTAGATGATTAAGGGAGTGGTGTGCTGATGAGTAGAGACTGAAGGATAGAGGAGGATGGAAGGACAGGAGAGGAGAGAACAGATGGATGCTGCATCTAAATGGGTGCAATGCTTTTACTCAAGGCAGTATTCTGAGGGAAGAAAGTGCCAATTCAGAACTAATGCTTCAACATGCTGCCTGTTTTCTGTTCCAGTATTTTCAAACTGGAATCATCTTGGTTAGCAATGTAGATGACCTAGTGCCCTGGTAATGTGCGGGAAAATTTTATAATGCAGCTTAGTTAGTTAAAAATATCAGTTTCAAAAGCAGCCCTCTAAGGCACCGACCTGTGAGACAGAAAGGACAATAAGACATTGAGGCTAATGCCTTCCAGCTCAGTCACAACCAGGAAGTGTAGTAGGAAGATAAGGAACACTCCAGCAAGGGACGTTGAGTTAGTAGGAAGGAGGCCCTGATGCCATCACATTGCTGCACAGGGGCTCCATACACTGGCAGCAGAGGTGAGAGATGAGGAGGTTTCCTCTCATTCCCTGAGTCGGAAAGGAGGAAGTGGGAAGCTTGAGGTCGCGTGCCATCAGCAGAGGTAGAAGCGGGGTTTCACGCATATCAATGTGGGGGGAGGGGAAGAACAGTTTGTGTGGGAGCAGGTGCGCTTAAAAGGATTTAGCAGTGGGAGCAGTAGGGAAGCAGCCATGACAATGACTGATCATGGCCCCTAAACACAAGGCAGTCCCATAACTGTTAAAATGTGCATGCGCTAGAAGAAACTGTTATTTCAGCCATAAATCACTGAGAACTTTAACATGACACTACTACAGTGTTTGGTGTTAGTTCAGCCATATTTCACATTCCATTTCATGAGCTAAATTTGGAACCGTTCAGTGCATACCACAGGTATAAACTGGTTCGCAAACCAGAAACATTTGTTCCTAGCTGGAACCAAAACCGATAGGTTCTTCAGCATGTACCATGGCTGAATAAAAAGAAATAAGACAGGAACACTGTTTGTGTGTGTTTCTGAGGCTGTGTTTGGTGCGACACCATGCATGTTGGCTGGAGCCTCGACTCACCATTTGTTAGTTCACAAGCTCAGCAGGATGGCTGGGAATTTGGCAACATTTAGACATGTATTACGCATGTATATACATGTATTACACATGTATTATTAGAGAGAGGAGGACTTCTGAATCTGTCTTATTTCATGTGAATGTGTGTATTTGTGTGTATGTGGTGGGAAGACATTTTGTGGTGTTAGTGTATTTATAAAAAACACCATATAGCTGCGCACTAGTGATGTGTCATTCACAAACGAGTCAGCTGTAAGAGCCAGTGCTTGGTACTGAATCAGAAGAGCTGACTCCCATTGAATGAGTGCCAGCTCCCCGGTTTCTCATTAACTCTGCTCATAAACCTGAGGACAGGGGTAGAACAGATGGGTACACCATGCAGCCGATCACACGGGGCCATGGGATTATACCATTATGTTAAAGCAGAGGGGGAGCTCTGCTTTAACATAATGGTATAATCCCATCTCACAGGTACGGACAGCAAGATGATGGGAGACAACAGTGCAAAAACATGTGAATATGAGTGATACCCATAAAAGAAGCAGCATTTGGCTTCAATTTATGAAAATTGGAAACAGCAAAGCAGAATGCCATTATTGTAAATTGAAAATTACAATGAGAGCAGACCTGTACCACAAACCTGTATCAATATATAAGAACTATCCATCCCTTGGTGCAGTTGGAGGAAAAAGGGCAAGCTAGGTCTCCATCTACTTACCCTGGTGAGTCTGGTCCTGAACCAACATCGTCGTGGCATCCACTGGCCTCCCCAAAACTGCAACAATAACCTGTCCTATTGCAACATAAAGCAAAATAAGCCAGTTTATACCAAAACAAATGAATCCAGCAAAACAGCACAGTGTTGATGAGGATTTGGTTCAAGGAGCTATTAAGGGTGGCAAAAGAATGGCAAGTGGAGGACAAAGTGGTGTGCTGTGTAAGTGATAATGCTACAAACATCATCAAAGCCATAAAAATTCTGAAGTGGACCCACCATTCATGTCATAATTGTTTTTTTTCTCTAATACTGTTCAGTCACATATTGTATATTGCACATTATAACAGAAAAGCCTAAATTGTTAAAAAAGCAATATTATAAATATTATAAGCTAATTTTATAAGTTGCTGTTTTCTCTCCTTCAGCTATGTCACAGCCTCCAAAATGCTCCTGCTTGTGACAGTTAACTACGAATGGAGAGTAACAATGGAGAAAGTAAAGGAACTGGCTGCAACTCTTTGTTCAGCCATGGGCTGAACATTTCTGCGCATGGTGTACAACACTATCCTCTCAGAAACTACTTTACTGTATCTTATATTTAAAAGGCTAGGATTCGGCGACAACAGAGCAGTTGATGAGACACTTCAAAGGATATGATCATCAGCAACAGCAAGATGCAACTCTAGCTGCCAGTCAGCTCCATGATCAGAGTGAACAGTGGAGGAGGAACCACAATCCTCTGATGGATGGAACTGGTGATGCTGCAAGGAGACATCCTACAGCAGATTCTGTGATGAAGGTGCAATCCTATCTTGAGGAGCCCCTCATTCACAGAGCAGAAGACCCCCTGAGATGGTGGGAAGCCAAGGCCTCAGTGTGTATTGTTGCAACATGAATCCCTTCTGAAAGCATATTGTCAAAAGCAGGGCAGGTAATAACAGATAGAAGGAATCGCATCAGCTCATCCAAACTGAGGCATCTGATTTTCTTGATTTTCTTGCCAATCTGCACTAAAAGCTGATACAGTGTTTCAATATTAAGAGTTTGGTCCTGCTGCTGGTATTGTAGATTTGTTTGGGGTGTTTGTCCTGTGTTCAATTAAACATTTATTTAAATGTTAAACAAAACTAAGAATGTTTTTTAACAAGACAAATGTACAACATAAAGTTATGAAGCTTATCATAAAAAGACTGAAGGCAAAAAGACTTCTCAGCACACAAACCATCTATTTTTGCTTATTTAGACTAAACTACAAGGCTATAAGTGATAACAAGTAAAGAGCCGTTTGGGAGCCGAAAGAGCCAGCTCTTCACCTTGGGATCCGAGCCTAAAGAACTGGCACTCCCATACTGCAAAAAGCCTCCATAAACACTATAAATAAGTAATTGTAATTCTTAAAATCAAGAAAATGTTCTTGGTCTACTTTGTTCTTTGGTGGTAGATCATCTAGTATTTATTTTTTAAATAAAATGAACAAGAACAACACTGATGCCGGTGTTATATATTATGAACAAAACTTTGTGCTCCTTTTTTTCATTCCTGCATTTATTAGTCCTGCCCTCCATATTTCCTGTAAAACACAAACAGATAATTAAAAAAACACATTGATATGAAGCACCAAAGTTTCTCCTGACCTTCCAATGACAAAGGTATGTATTTTGGGCTTTCCTGTTTTTGAAATATTAGAAACATGTCTGTGACAATGGTTATATTGCTAATGGAAGTCCGGCAAAATTAGGCTTGCCTATAGTTTCTCTTTGCTCTTGTTTTTTTTTTTCTTTTCAATAATTTCAAAATTAAATTTTGTTATTTGTTAGATCATTATTTTTACAATATTTAAATTGTTTTTATTATAATTTGTTTAAAAAACAAACAAACAATTAAACATAAACTAACATGCCGACTAAAAGCCCAAACACTATGGGCATGTTAAATAAATATATTGCTATGTTGTACCAAGTCCAAGATAAAGGAAAATGGGAAGACATAGTAACTGGTCGCAAGTTTTTTATTTTATTTTAATAATAATAGGATAATAAACTGCATTTGACTCATCTGTGGTAGTGAACACACAAACACACCATAGTGAGCAATTCTTTACACATACTGGGGGCAGTGAACACACACACAACCAGATAAGGGAGCTGCCAACCACCACTGTACCTCTTAAGTAGGAAATAACATACACTGAACTAAAAATTTCTGTGAGCCCTCTCTTTGACAATATAATCCTGAGGACTTCAAAGGAGCACTTATTTTTCTTCTAAAATTTTTAGGTAAGCTGACCTATAGACATTGAGGAATTTAGCATGTTTTCCAAATATTTGGCTGATGCTGAATAATAAATGTTAAAGATAGCTGATTACAGGGTGTGGTGCCTCTAACTTTCTTTGATTATGCATTTTGTATTAACACTGATACAATCATTTACACACTGAACTGTTGGAAGTAATAGGGCAGCTGTGGCCTGGTGGTTATGGAACGGGTTTGTAACCGAAAGTGGCCAGGTTGATTCCAGAGCCTAACCCCCAACTGCTCCCATGGGTGCCGTGGATAAGGCTGCCCAATGCTCCGGGCATGTGTTCTCACTGCCCCCTAGTGTTCACTGCACGGATTGGGTTAAAAGTGGGGAACAAATTCCTCTGTGTGCAAACACAGTTGTCAATAAAGTGATTCTAATGCTAATTCTAATTTAGATTGTAATTATCCAGGTGGAAGGTAAAATGTTGATGTGATTAATGATTAATAAATAGTTGATGGATACATAATTAATAAGTAGTTGTCCAGGAGTTATGCAATATTCACTAATTAAGGTTTACTTAATAATGACATACCTTCATCATTAATTTACAATTATTACTGAGTAATTAAATCAGTACTCCTTGGTAGAAATGGTCCCAGAGATCAGGTTTGATTATATTGTCATTATAATTTCCACATTGTCTTATGGTTACATCTAATTTAAATTTGATTAAGCTTTGTTTTTGAAACATCCATAATTGCCAAAGACCAGCTAAGAGAATTTTAACTTATTTTTTTTTTTTAAAAAGAGAATGTTTCTATTGCCTTCCTCTAGAAGAACACTCTACTAATATCTTGTGTCGCTAGGTAACCGATTCAAAAGCTTTGAATTAATATTAAGCTGAAGCAGTCATTTCTTCATTACATAAACACTGTATTCTTACCAACAGTAATACTTATGACAGCCTAACAAACACATAAAACTGACCTGTAACAGGCCTAGGAAATGTCCTCAAATACATAGACATGAACAGCATCACACAGACACAAATCCAGGGTAAGCAGACTTTTACACATTAAGGTATTTAGCATTTTTTCCTAATATTTGGCTGATGCTGAGTAATAAATGTTTCAGGCTGCCACTTACAGGGTTTAGTGCCTCTAGCTTCCTTCGAGTATGCATTTTGTATTAAAACTCATTATTTAGACATTGAACTGTTGGGAGTGGGTATCTACATTATAGTTCTCTGGGTGGCTGGTAAGATTCTGAGGTGACATTTTACTCTCATGGAGACATAATTAATTAGTAGATGATGATGATGATAAAGATTCACGCTCTTTTCAGTGACCGCAGCGCATGAGCAGCTCTCACCGGCCTCAGTGAAGAGCTTCATCCCGTAAGTATTTCAATTTAACCTTATATTTGTGGATACATAAGTATTTTGGTATCGCCCAAATGAAGTTAACATCATTAATGTTATGTACATTATTCTATCAACTGCTATATGTTACATACATAATATTGAACTTTTTTTTTTTTTTTTTTTTTCCAAATGACAAACTTTTGTTAACCTGTTTAACTCTAGCTAACTCTTTTTTTTTAAACAAGTTTTAAAACATTTAAAAGACATGACAATCGCTCATACACGAGTTATTTTAATTCGAGTAATTATGTGGATTGATGGCATATTTTACAAGACGACATTGGCAAGTTTTTTTGTCACACAGAACCGTATACCTCAGTATAAGAAATAAAACAAGAAATAAAACTGCTTAAACACATTTAAGAAGACATGAGGTACTAGCTAAGTAGGTTAAAATACATTATCAATCTCAGTGCTCGTTTTTGGTGTAATTTAATGTTTTAAACATATAATTCCACATACACTAATGACATATTTTTAAAGAAAAGTCTGAATGTAAATGGCATTTCTTTTGGTGTAAAACCAATTTTTTCTTTGAAAAACTGTATTTGAATGTTAATTGGATTTAGGAAATCATGACACTGCCAATTTCAAATTTCAATGTCAATTACAAACGTATTTTCTATTTATTGATTTTATGTACTGTTTGTACACATTGCAATTGCTGTATGTTTACATAGTTTCAAGGCTGTATTAAAAGCACACTTACTGATATTACATTGTCAGATATGTTGTCATCGTTGTGGTACCCTCAATTGTACATATTTGTACTTTTAATTAGGGAACATAATTATAATTGTAGATTTTAAAATGTGTTGATTTCATACACCCTGTTTCATCTCCAGGACATTTATTATGCTTTTTGTTATATGACATTTCTATAATGAAATATTACAAACATGTATCTCACCCTCTGGAGAAGAGAATGCAATGTACTTTTAAGGAACAAAACTGGACTTTTAAATATTTGTACCTTTAGTGACCAATACTGTACCTTTATTTTGAGAGGGTAAGTTAGTTAATAAAGCAGTAATTTCACCATGAACCTCATTCTGACCTTTTCTGAGGGAAGGGAGGGGGGTGGTGGGAGTGCACCTCAGCCACAACACTCGGCCGAGTCTGGGCAGAGAGTTTCCCAGACTTGGGCCAGAACTATCGGCCCATTCTATGGCCGTACATCACGGCCAACAATTTTGCTAGCTGGGTAGCTGCTCTCCTCCTGCCCTCAGAGCATTACCGCAATATAACAGCTACAATTCCCCCCGCGCTCAAAGCAGTAATTTAATATACAGTAGCTACATTCCTCCTGCCCTCAGAGCAGCACACTATATTGAAGCTACATTCCACCTGCTCTCAGAGCTGTACAATATAAAGTAGCTACATTTCTCCTATCCATAGAGCAGTACTACTCTATACAGTAGCTACATTTTTCCTGCTATCAGAGCTGTACCACATTACACTAGCTACATTACCCCTGGCCTCAGAGCAGTAGCTACATAACTGCTGCCTTCAGCGCAGTACAGCACTACACTAGCTACCTTCCCCTGCCCTCAGAGCAGTAGCTACATACCTCCTGCTCTCAGAGCAGTACTACACTATACAGTAGTTACATTATACCTGCTCTTGGAGTTGTACTACAACATAAAGTAGCTATATTATAAAGAGCAGTAGCACACTATACTGTACTTTCATTCTGCCCTTAGAACAGCAATAGACTAAATAAAACATTTCCCCGGATTTTTACACCATACATTTCTGATTTAAGCGCAGCATTAAGCAGTAAAATAGTCATTAAAACAATGTATAAGTAAGCAAATAACTCAACCCCAGATATATAAGGATACCTAGCATGGGGTTGCATGTAAACATGTAGCTAACATAGCTATCAGTCAACATTATGTGATATTTCACTGTAATTACAATTAGCTAATCTTGCTATAGGTATCTAAATGGAAAAAAAGTGAAGTAATCTGTACTAAATAATCACAACCTTCCGGAATGTTATCAGACAACACTGTCCAACATTCTGAGCAATTACATTTTAATGTTGTGACAACATAAAGAACACCAAGCAGACAATGTGTAACTTGGTAATAATTTCAGGCTCCTGCAGATGGCATTGCATGAATATAACTGGGCTATAAATACATGCAACAGGATTCACAGATTAAGAACAGATGGTACAATGCTGTGAATGCAGGTACGAGGTGTGGAAAATGAGTACAATAACAGATGTACATTAGCAAAAAGGAATTATTGTATTTGTATTGGGCCATGAATGTATATCAGTAGTTGAATTTGCAGGTGTATTAAAGCATATAATTTATATGAGTAAATGGGTCTATCAGCAACAGCAAAAATCTCAGTCTAGAAAATTTGTGTAAGTATTGTGGCTGAAAAATGAAACTGTTTTCAATTGCTTTGCCTCCAGGCAAAAAATTATTTCAGACGTCACTGCAGGTCCTTCACAACACTCTGCAGGGAACTGGATATCATCAAAATATGGTTTTGCCCATAAAGTTGCCCAGTTACAATTGGTGAAGAGAGAAAAAAAATTGACTGTTCATGACGGGAAACTTATCTGGTCAAATTAATCTCATTTCTGTCTACATGAATGATTCAGGCATCATGTTCACTGGTGTGGTTCAAGCTCGGGGAAGCTCTGTGAGGTTCTGGGGGTATTTAATATAATTTGTATCTGTTTTCCAAAATGAAAGTGATCATATTCACAAGGCTGCAAATGTGACAGATTGGCATGATTAATATTCAGAAGCATTCACCCATATGTAAGGCATCTACAAAATCTGTCTGAACTGCACAACTTTCATGCTTATTGATATATTACATACTAGGAATGTCACAGATGACTAAACTTTATTTTTGTAAGGTCAGCTTACCTCATATGTATTGTATATAAAAAAACATCTCATTTCTGTGAGTGTACTTTTGTAAACCAGCCCCACTTGTTGTCAAATCATCCATGTTTTTATTTGTGCAATGTGGACACTACTTTAATGCTACAATTTCCTTCAGGATCAATGAATCATTATCATAATTTTTGAATGCTCAATGCTTGTTTTTAATGTATTAATTTGAAATTATTCCAATAAATTTGAGGTTGTAATTTCAGTAAGTTCTCATCTCATTTTATTTGTTCAAAACTTCATTAAAACCCTTTAGGAAGAATAGACCAATAATATACTAGACCTGCATTAGGCTCAGAAAGAACAATATATTAATATATTTCTCTAGAATGTTAAGTTGTATGCAGAATCAAATGGACAATGTAAGTCAAGCTGTAAAATGTTTTATTAAGAATCCTTCTACTTGTGTAGAAGAAATTCTACACAAGTAATCTGATGGAGGCCATACGATTTTAATAAATGTATTTAAATTAAAAAATGCGAAGTGGTACTGAGATTCTTGCTGAGCATGTGGTGAACATTTTTAATAAGAACGAATGGCAGGAGGAATGGCAGCACAGTCTTCAGCATTCAGGGTATCATCAATCACAGGCCTATACGCCAGAGTAACCTAAGAGAAAAACAGTGGAAATGTTCACAAGTTAGGTTTCTTTTTAAGAAAAGCAGTTTCTCACAACATTGTGCCAGACAATATACCATCTTCAAAACTAACGTATAAAAAAAAAAACAAACAAAAAAAAAAAAAACAAACAAACAAAAAAAAACATCAATATACCTTTCCAGTCTTAGGCTCTACATAAGAGAGTGTGTGCTTTCTCCAGTGCTGACCAAAAGGCCTCTTTTCTTGGCCCTGCAGTGGCTTGGAGTAGTCATACTCATCCACACGGTCCTACACAAAAATATTTCATAGTTTTTAATATTTCTATCACCAGAAATGGTTTCTTAAGAACAAAATTCTATAGAAACTAGTTATATTAAAAATATTTAGTTTACTCGTGTAATGTTCATCATAACATGCCTTGAAATCTTCACGGGCATGAGCCCCCCTGCTTTCTTTGCGAGCTTCAGCGGAGTAGATTGTCTGCACAGCATTCAGCATCAGGTTTTGTAGCTCCAACGTTTCCACCAGGTCTGTGTTCCAAACAATACCTGAAACAAACAGAAACACAAATGTTGATCAACAAATCCATCTCATATATATAAGAAGCCTTTGGAGGAACCAAGGCTCACAAGGGAGGACCTATCCTCTGGTCAATCTACTGGTAATAATAGTTAGGAATCCATGAAATCTTCAGTGTAGAGAGATGAAGACTTGTGCGTCGCACATAAGTCGCTCAAAAAGAGACTCGACTTGCAAACAATGTAAATTGATGTAAAATCATTGATTACATCACTGACCATGGTAGCAACAAGTTCACTGTCTGGAGCTGAGCCTTCTGTTGTTAAAATTGGTATAAAATATACTGCTTTATTAATAATTATTTGTTAATTTTTTGGTCTCTTTATCTTGAAGGTATGCTAACAGTAACAGAAATGTAGGTGAAATGTTTTTTATTATATTTTACAATTTAAAGATCTGAAACTTTTTAAATGAACTGATCACATTTACTGTTGAAAAACTGGGACCTGGTTTTCATTTCCTTAAACGCTAATAATCTGGCCACACTTGCAATCATTTTGCAAGACAGCAAGTCACTCCAGAATGACTCACAGCATGTAATAGTAAGTTTTTCCAATGCAAAAGGATGAGAATTTCAGCCATCACAAACAGAGCTGGTCATTCCAGAATGTAATATGTACTATACTGAAGCTTTGTGATAATATTCATTGTCATAAGAAACATTATGTTCCTTATCAAACTGGGGAAAGACTGAACACTGTATGAAGAAGTCAGATAAATTTGGAGTAGGAAGCATCAGTGTTTGGGGTATATTGTAATCAGAAGGGCATACAGCTATATGACAAGGTGAAACCTTACAATTATCATACCCTCTGTTGAAAACATTTGATTACTTCCTAGCATGCACACATCTCCCAATCTGCTGGCTGTTAATGAACACATTACAAAACAGGTAAAGCATTTCCTTAAAGCTCTCATGTCTGAATGTTTCCTCACCTAGTTAGCTCTACAGTCTGTTTGAATGTCTGTAAATGGGAAATTAAACAAAACCAAACAAAACAAATGTCTTGGTTCACTATGCTGGCATTTTGTCTGCTCAAAGCATTTGTAAGTTTTTAAAACAACGAATATAACTCCAAACAGAGATGAGGATATAGCACTACTCCTGCTCCATAAGTGAATAATATCGATGTTCTTTATTTTGCTGTAGATGAAACTGACAGGAAAGCACCAACTCACATACTGCATGCAAGTAAAACCAAACACACACAGTATGTATGTATATATATATATATATATATATATATATATATATATATATATATAAACTCAAAAAATAAAGTATTAAACAACACTCCAAGTCAATCACACTTCTGTGAAATCAACCTGTCCTCAACCTGGATGGCACATCAAAGCGAGATGTGGCAAGAAGGTTTGCTGTGTCTGTCAGCACAGTGTCCAGAGCATGGAAGAGATACCAGGAGAAAGACCAGTACACCAGATGATGTGGAGGGGGCCGTAGGAGGGTAACAAACCAGCAGCAGGACTGCTACCTCTTCCTCCTTCCTTCGTTACAGAACCCTGCAAAATGACCTCCAGCAGGGTACTAATATCCATATTTCTGCGCAAACTGTCAAACAGATTCCATGAGGGTGGTATGAGAGCCCTACATCCACAAGTGGGGCTTGTGCTTACAGCCCAACACCATGCAGGGCGATTGGCATTTATCAGAGAACACCAAGACTGGCAGATTCGCCATTAGCACCCTGTGCTCTTCACGGATTAGAGCAGGTTCACACTGAGCACATGTGAGATGTGCCAGAGTCTGGAGACACTGTGGAGAATGTTCTGCTGTCTACAACATCTTCCAGCATGACTGGTTTGGCAGTGGGTCAGTAATGGTGAGGGGAGGCATTTCTTTGGAGGGCCACACAGCCTCCATGTGCTAGCCAGATGTACCCTGACTGCCATTAGGTACCAGAATGAGAGCCTTAAAAAAAACCTGCCTCCCCGCATTTCAGCCGTGACCAGTAGCAGATCTGAGAGCGAGCTGTCCGTGTAGCCAAACTACATGCTGTAGGTAAGATGTGTCATCTAGCAAGTGTTATGTGTGAGAAAAAAGTTCCCATTGTAAAGAATAGGCAGTCAATTGATAACTGAGAACAGTGGGGCTTGGGGAAGGTGCTCATAGCTTGGTGCTTTTAGTGTTTAAATGATTTGCACTTACAGTAATACCTTTACTTATGAGTTTAATTCATTCTGTGACCGAGCTCCTAACTAAATTTGCTTGTATATCAAATTAAATTTCACCATTAAAATGAACTGAAATCAGTTCCAAAGCCCGAAACGTTTTTTAACGTGTTTGTCATTTAAAAATTACATTTTAATGTATCAAAAAGAACAATAGATAATAAAAGAGAATGTAAAGAAATAAACTGGTTCAATTAAGTGTATTTACATTGAAGATCAGACAAAGATGCTGGCAGAGGTGGGGGTAGAGGGAGTTTTAATTTTTTAGTGCTCTATCACTTAACTGACTTGCTAGACACTTAATGCTACAAAAACAGCAATATGACAGAGATGCTTGCATGGCAAGATAAAGTGAACTGAACACTCGCTGGGCTATCTAGTGGCGTAACTCAGAACTTGGCTCACATTAAGCAAAAAACTTAAAGCAAAAAATTGACAAAGTGATATCTTTTATCTCAGAGAGCTGATTCACTCATAACTCAAGGGCTCACTGTAATTGTATTTCATTTTTTACTTACATTTTGATTTTATTTGGAAATGGGAGTTGTACAAAAATCAACTGATGGATTTCTAAGCTCTTTATTTATCTTGGCAGGCCCCTGGACACCATTGTTCAGGGTGAAGAACATACACCTCTTTGGTCGTTTTTCTGGTTCAGCAACCAATTTATATTGGTGGAAACACTCTGAACTGTTACAAGTTAAGTTCGTAAATAGGAATTGAACTGGTCTCATGTTCATGGAAAGGGCTGCATTTGTGTGGTATGCCTGCTGTGCATTCAGCTGACCGCTGGGCTGGGGGTTGCACAATGCAGTGTTCAGTGCTTCTCTGTGCCATGAAATGCTTGTTTAATGGGCCTAAAATGTAAACTACTTTTTACACCACACTGTTGAGTCTACTTTACACTCAATAGTGTCCTACGGAATCAATAATAATGACAGTGTTGCTCACTGCACTGTCTGAAAAGTGACTCTATTGCTCATGGTGGGTTAAGAAATGTTGAGATGAGTGAAATAAGTTTCACTCATTCATTAACATTGCTAACATTTGCATGCTAGAAACCATTCTAATGTATTAACAAAGCCCGAGGGTCAGTAAATGGCAAAAAAACACAAAGGGTCTCACTCGGGTATTCAATGCTTTCTCTCCGTCTCTCTGCTGAAGGCAGAGGAAAAGGTATCTGCTGTTTAATTTAGACAATGGAGAGCCCTACAAACGTTGAAAAGCATGAACTGATATGAGGATATTGCTCTATGCCAGCTCCATAGGTGGATAATATTGATTAAATTTTGCTGTTTTGATTTTCTAATGGTGGCAGTGACTTCAAATGTAAGTCAAGTTACAAATGAGTTTCTATGGTAATTCAAACAATGAATAAAAACTTAGACATAAACCAATCAGAGAGAACAGCATTATCCCAGAGTAGCCAATGTTGCCTTTAAAGTAGGTACTCAAATCTATCCACTTCAATGAAATTATATTATGTATTAGATACTGATTTTAATGTCTCATTTTCTGTTTAATATGCACAATAGCAAAAAAACAAACAAAAAAAAAACATATATAATCAAAAAAAAAAAACATACATAATCACATTTCTTGCAAAATCAACAAATTCACTGACATGGTGTTACATTCATTCATTTTTTCAAGTTTAGCGCTATGTTTTGCATGGTCGTATGTGAGCATGTGAAAACAGCCGCACTTGCTGTAGGTGTATTAAATTTGCACTTTGGGTTAATACCCAGAGTACTGTAAATAGAAGAGATACTCCACTTATATTTCTTACGCATTTCTGAGGCAATTTAGTAGCGGCAATTTTATGACTAACTTGTTGTATGCTATCACCGTATCATGCTGGAATTCACTGATAACTACACATTCTTTCACATATGTTTGTAGAAACAGCCTACATGTCTAGGCACCTGAGGCCATGGAAGTGATTGAAACCCTTGAATTCAATGATTTGGATGAGTGATTAATTGTGGCCATGTAGTGTATCTATAGTACATGGTGGCGCAGCAGGTAGTGTCGCAGTCACACAGCTCCAGAGACCTGGAGGTTGTGGGTTTGAGTCCCACTACAGGTGACTGTCTGTGAGGAGTTTGGTGTGTTCTCCCCATGGGTTTCCTCCGGGTGCTCCGGTTTCCTCCCATGGTCCAAAAACACACGTTGGTAGGTGGATTGGCTACTCAGAAGTGTCCATAGGAGTGAGAGAGTGTGTATCACCCTGCGAAGAACTGGCGCCCCATCAAGTGTGTGTTCCCGCTTTGCGCCCAGTGATTCCGGGTTGATCTCCGGACCCACCACAACCCTGAACTGGATAAGTGGTTTCAGACAATGAATGAATGAGTTTATATATAGAGCACATATTTTATTGTCCTTGATTGAGGGGTACACACACACACACACACGTATAATTAAAATATTTTATCATGTCAAGTGACCTACCTTAACAGAGAGATGTTTACCAAAACCACACAGTGCAGTTTTCCAAATTCAGTTGAATAGCCATAATTATTTCCTAAACTTTTTACCATCTTTCACTGCAAATGTTGACATGACCCTCTCTCAAAATTAAAAATAAATAAATAAATAAATAAAAACATAAAAAAAAAATAATAATAATAAAAATTAATGCTATGAATTTGGTCTAGATCTTTTTTGTTTTCATCATTTTGCCATATGTATACTGAATAATTACTGGATTAGGAACAAATACTTTGTATCTAATACATTCATTGTGTATTTTATCAGCTCCACTGACAAACAGGAGTATTTTGCAGCTGTACAAGTTCAGATAGTAGTCTACATGTTTCTCTCAGGGATGGTCAGGATCCCCACAGGACTATCACAAAGCAGGTATAATTTGTGTTGTAGATTATTCTTCATGATGTGACAGTTAATATTGTTGATGTGTTGTGCTTATATGAATGGATCAGACACAGGTGGGCTGCACCTAACCCTGAGTACACTGATGAAAGGCTAGATAACAACCAATGCAAACTTTGCAGCAACTGATTAGCTACTGTCTCTGACTTTACACACACTACAAGGTGGACCAATGAGGTAGGTGTGTTTAACAGAGCCAGCGCCACACATACTAACGCACCATCACTACATCAGCCTTACTGCTGTGCTATGAACCACCCACATCATACATGTTATGTGGTGGTCTTGTGGGTGTCTGATAAGTGAATAACAAGTTCAAGTATTTCTGTATGGTCAGTGGTGCTGAGAGAACTGACAGTGAATGTAGAAGTCGCTCATAAAGTTATGATTGACTGGTACACACACACACACACACACACAAAGGACATACACTTTACCTCTGTCAAACGTCTTAATGTCATCCATTATCTGGTAGACTGTATCCATCTTGGCACATCCTTCTTTTAAGATGTCACCAGTACGAAACACAGCAGCATGGGACTGCATGGTCTGAGGGGTGTGGGGGTGGAGACAAAAAAATGGGGTGGGGGGTTCAAAGTTTGGTTAAATATAGTGTGTGTGTGTGTGTGTGGAACTACATATAACTACAGCTATATCTTTCTCTCCATCTCTGATATAGATATGTACAAGAGTAATTGTATGGTGCAATAAGAACAGAAAAAATGCACCAAAGTAGGTCACAGAAATTAACCAATAACCCTAGATTAAAATTACTAAGAAAAATATAAACTTGTAATAAAAGTGTATAAAATTGTAATAAAAAGAACCACCTATAGCTATGTAGCTATATATCACTTTCTCGCTAAGAATTCATGTGTTCTTCTCTGCTTCGCCTCATTTACATAAAAAAGGGTAGCTAATAGTCTATTAATGGGCTGCACCAGGAGGGGGCCTTGTCTTCATTTTCTGAAAATTTCAGCCTTTGTAGTGTTAAATAACACAGTGTTTATTTTATTTGTGTGTTTGAATAATGAGTAGGTCCACAATATGGTGGCTTCTCTACACTGTGATACCAGATGCAACCCATTTATACTCCAGCCCTGAAATGAACTGCAAAGCTAATTTATATATTGATGCTAAATAAACTAAAAATATTCCAATCTTCCCAAAACAATAACTTTATGCTCATTTCAATTAATATTCTTACAACAATGAGAAGCAAGATCATATAGCTCATTTTCCTTGTCCCCTGTTTAAGTGAAAGGTTTGGGTTAAATCACAGCATTTTAAGATAGAACAGGGCATTCATCAAAATGGGTGTCATAATTAATGTTGATGGCACCAATGCTGTGAGGAGCATGTCCTTTTCAGAAAGGCACTGTGTGCTGGCAATACATTCTGGCATAATTTCACATGAAATTGTATCTGGTGCACTAGACAGGAACCAGGTTTCAGTTAGTGGGCCTTATGAATCCCTGTCAGAGGTGAGAAGGACATACTGACACAGAAGTACACACTACAGCAAGATATTGCTTAGAACATGCTTTAAAACAACCGCATGATCTAATTACCTTCTGCATATTAAGCCTAATCTCAGAGGTCCTGGCACTACCATTAGCAAAGCGAATTTTGTCCAGGTTAGCAACTGACTCTTCTCCTGCATTTGCCTTCAGGGGTACAAGCTTCTCTCCTATGCAACAAAACAAATACATCAGACAGACACCACTGTGTAATAAGTTCCATCAATATCTAACAAGACAAAAAAGATTTTCAACTCACATACATCTTTCAACTCACATACATGAAATATAAATGAGTTAGAACAACCACCAAAAAAATGGCTTACCTGGAATATTGCTCTGAGCAATGGTCAGGGCGCAGCCACGACCAAATACTACCAGATCCAGCAAGGAGTTTGCTCCCAGGCGATTGGCACCATGCACAGATGCACAGCTGGCCTCACCACATGCGTACAAACCTGGCACTACCTTATCCACACCATCTTTGTGAATGACGACCTATGTCAAAAACAATATTATAGAATGTGAGATATCAGTAAACCCAGACAGAATCTGGGTTTTTTGCAGTGATCCAAATGGAAAATCTGGTGTTGCTTATTTTTATTCTAAAATGTTAGAAGGCCATTCAGTGATATTCTCAGTGTGTTTTGAGCAAAAATTAAATGGGTTAAATGAACCATAGAACATTAAAGAACGTTACAGGGTCAATCTTTAATCCAAATTTTTTTTTTATTCAACCTATAACCAAACAAGAATACAGAAAATCAAATTTATCAGTGTAAACACAGACATACTGTCACTAAAATAGTAATAAATAAATAGTAGTTTTTTTTTTAAATGGCAGTTCCAATCCTATATTCTGTATTTGAAACAAAGTAATTTTTAGACTGGAAATTTCTTAAACATTTTTGATTATGGAAGAAACAATTAGTAATATGCAAAGTGCAGTACAACAAACAATTTAAGTGATTTTGTGTGTGAGAGTGTGTGTGTGTGTATTTTGAATTGTGTCATGGATGGATTTAGTCCTGCTGCTTAGAGTTTAATTTTGCGATGGGCATCATGTTAATGTTGTTTTCAGTCATGCTTTGTTTGTACTGTGTAAGCAGTACCTCAAAGAGCTCCTTACCCCACACAATACCTCAAGACATCTCCGTTCCACCAATGCCTATTGCCTTCAGCAGCCCCGGACCAAATTTCTACTATGGGAGACAGGGCTTTTCAAGCTGTCGCCCCATGTCTTTGGAATGCACTCCCAGATTCTCAGAGGGCACCACAGAGCATGGAGTCTTTTAAAAAACAACTAAAAACTCTTATTCAAAAAGGCTTACTAGGACTTTTTTTGGACATCTCTCCTGATCCCTACTGCATCTGATTATTCTGTGGCACTTTGAGATTTCTTTGAAATGTAAAGTGCATTACAAATAAAATGTATTACTAGTATTATTGTAATATGAGAAAAGCCAATCAATATCCACTGAGGTAGTGGGAAGATGGAGATATAAACGGGTAAGAGTGGGCATTCTGTCCTCCCTGGCAGCCCACTACTCCGCAGGACCAATTTTTGCAGCAACTTACTGACAGCTTCACAAATTCTTTCACCAGAATATACTGTTGAACTAGCGTAGTGTTGAAGCTAACATCACCAAACGTCTGAAAACACAGCTATGTGCATTTGTTTATATGACTAAAATTAGTGTTTTCACACATCGTGACCCTCCAATAAGAGCAGCTTGATTATCATGCTATTATCAAACGAATACGAATGGGTGGGCCATCAAGGGTCACGGTCTGAGTCTCCGAGTTAGACATGCCTCGTTATTTATCATTCTATATCAATCAGGTAACAATACATTTCTTTTCAACCTCCATATTTTTATATACTTGAATGGAAGACCCTTTAAAGTTTCTGGGTGTATGTTTATGATGTTTCTAAGACAAAAACCCGCAGACTCCAGAGGGTTAAAGTGCTTATTTTGAAAATGAGGTACACCTTGTACTCTAAGATGAGATTCTTGAAGAAACGCTATTGAAACATCTTTGCATTGTAGGAACACCAGGCATCTCGTTTGTTTTATAGGACTGTTCAGAAGATTCCAGCTCAAAAAATTAAGATCAACCATTTAAATGTAAAATACCCAGATAGTCTTGGCAAAAACCGTGTGACTATTTGAATAGTCATGGTGTAACTATTAGAACGTTATATATCCACATCCATATTTACGTTGCATGCATCATGCCATACCAAACCACGCGCAAAAATGTTTTCTTAGCGCGAGGAGTGCCTTATTTGAGATTATTATTGTGAACGATCGAGCACAACAGAACAATTAAGCAGATAGGCTCACCGATCCATCGTCACTGCAACCTGTTATGAAAGAAAGTCAGCGTGTGTCCACTGACGGGGTGGATGATGTTGTGAAGCCCTAACTGTAAAGCACTGCGGGAAACCCTGAAGCTTTAACACAAACAAAGCTCAATCAAGACCAAATTGATAGATGTACATAGGGCCATACTGTCAAGAAGCATGTCCAAAATAAGAAAAATCCTCCTACAGGGGAAGGTACAATGGGACAATAATTGTCGAATGAGTGTCGTTTGTGTGTTATAGCACCATCTAGAAATGCTTACGGCCCCATTTAGGAAAAATACCGTTTAATACATTTCTACCTTGAATGTTTATAAATTTTCACTAGTTAATAAAATGCATGGAAATGTAATAATTTCTTTCAATGTCAGATAGTGTTACAAGACTAATTACTGTTTTAGTGATCTATAGTATTGATCTTGATCTCATTAATCTGCACAGGTCAAAAGGACATAAATATTTATCTTAATTAAGACCAGCACTCAGTATTTAAAGCAAATAAAGACATTTTGATAAACTTGGACTTCCTTTCACTTTTGTTACTAACTGCAAATAAGACAAGTTTCAGTATTACTTGTGAAGCCTCACTGGCCCAAACTGTGCAAGGCAGTGTATTAGAATCTTTTATTTATTTTGTAAAATTTGCTATGATTTCCAACATTTTACATCACCAAATTTGCATTTTAATCATAGAAGCCTCTAGAGAATAACTAATGGCACTTTCCCACTGCATGGAACCTTACTCGATTCAACTCTGCTCTTTTGCAATAGACAAATCTGATACGTGGTCCCTGGAACTGGGTAATGTTTTAGGCCCTGCTCGTGTCTGGTATGAAGCAAGCCAAGTAGGTATATGTACCGTATAAAGGTCCTATATGTACCAAGCGCTGATTCGCCATTGACTTGTCTGGTTAACTTGTTTACACAGCAAAATGCAGACCTCCAGCACAAACTAGCTGCTTGTAAAAACCTCCAAGTTACAGCAACGCTCACAATAGTTTCTCACAACGGCAGCTCGTAACATTACTCCAGTTTCCTGTTACAGGCAGGGTGTAACATCATCAGTTACGTTTCATGGCCGAGCATTGCTAGTAGAAAAGAGACCAGGGAAATGCCGAGCCATGCTGAGCCAAGTCGAGAAAAGCACCATAAGGGTGTACATACACTGGTCACTGTTGAAACCCTAGCATGGTTGTCCCCCTCCCGTTTTAACATTCAAAACGCAAGCACACCTGCATAATCAGACTGACATTTTCTTTTTAATTAAGCTGATTTTACACAGCGCCAATGAGTATCGGACCACTGAGTCAATCGGACTAATACTGAAATGCCAACATATAATGTTGGTGATGTTCATACCAAATATCATGACTTTCTATGCTACTACATTGTGAAAAGGTTAATATTTCTTATGTAAACATATTGCCTGTCATTTTCATTGGAGCAATATACTATTCCTTCACAATGCATCATCAAGATTGTCTAAAGCAGAAATAATTAATTATAATTCATTAAGGTGCATTTGGAGAAAATTTTCCCAAGCCAACGTCCCTGTATAACTATATATAACAATGTAAAACTTGCATCAGTGCCATATTCTTTACATTAAAATAGCCTTATAATTATAACATAATTTTACATAGTTAACAAGTACATGTCAAATAAACTTACACATTCATTTAGATTTCAATATATTTCAATAAGATTTATTAATAAATATAAAGAATAAATTCCTTAAATAAAATACCATTTTCTTGTTTCAAGTAAATTGTACAAATAAAACAATGATTTTGAAAAAAAAAATGCATATTTTAAATAAAGTTCCTAATGACTATTTTATTTGAAGTTGACTTTACTGCTTTTCTATAACCAGCAATTTGATTGGCTCTTGTTACTCAAGGGCAGGACTTAATCCATTAACAGGAAGCTGATTGGCTCTTTATTTTGAAGACGGGACTTTATCCATAAACAGATTCAGCGTTATGAAAATTCCAACCAGTAATTGTTCCCTTATTTTTACTATTTTTGGTTTTACCTCACACAACAGTGTCGTCCCGAAAGTGTCCCAAAAGAGGTTTTATAACATCCCTTGGGCTATTTTTACTGGCCCCAGGACAGTAGTGTCTGGAGTCCAGCCCTGTGTGTGTGTGTGTCACGCATTCGAGTTACAGTGCTCATCATAATGCACAGATCTGACTAGTAGCCTCACGTGTGATATGCAAAAACGCATGCGTTTAGTCTGAGTTTCCTACAGCACTAAAACTGGACCGTAATGACAAGTAACACCACTTAAAACAAACAATCTGCTCAAAATTAAACAGCTCTTAATAGTTTATCGTTTAATAGTCCGCCTATTCTTGAACCCTGGTCTAGAGTGTACCCTGACCAAATTTTGAGATAATCTCAACAAAACTGTAGGAGGAGTCTGAATGAGTTGAAAAAATTTAATTCCAATATGGCTCCTGTTGAGTGGAGCTTATACCAGCCAAAAACAATGTGTGTGTCAGGTTGAAAGAAAACTGGAGAACATGTATTACAGCTAAAAATATATTTTTTTAGAAACGTTAATGGGCAATACATCTAGCCACACACAAGAAAATAATCTTCTACAATTCTGCAAAACCTTAATGAGTGTGCAAATTTGTGCTTTCCAGCATTTTGGAGTTTTCAAATAGTCATTTAATTCACAGGTTGCTTTATAGACTGAATAATTACTGAACAGCTGTTTTTGATCAAAATATGTCCTAACTCAAGAAGATCTGTAAAATTTCATAAGCCCCTCAAAGCACCATGAGTATTTTCGAAATTTGCACATTCCAGCCAATATGGCCAGCTACCTGTTGGGTGGAGTCACAAAAAACAAAGTGATCCCTGTCCAGTGTGATAAGACCTTACCAATTTTGGTGCATATTTGATCAGGTTCATTATGATTATTCTATGCACTGGGGTGCACTATGAGAGCTCCGAAACCAAGTCCATGCTTTATGTAACTTTTTTTTTAGTGAGCTTAATGCTTATGCCAAATTAAATGAGCTGTCAAGCATTAGAAAAACACATTAAAAAATACACAGAAAATAACAGGGCCTTGCACCTCCAATGCAGGATTCGCTTGCACATCTCTGGTGCCAAATCAACATATTGAAAACCAAAAAACAAAAACAGAAACCTAACCTTAATAATTGAGCTGTTTGGTCTGGGTGTGAGTGTGTTACAGACTGAGCTTAAGTATTTTATATTTAATATTAGTATTTTTACTATATTAATAAACGTAGGGTTTAAATACCTGTCCCTTGTAGTTGGTGGGGATGCCACCCATGTTGTAGTGGACTGTGGGTAAGACAGGGATGGGCTCTTTAGTGACATCGACTCCAGCAAATATCATAGCGGTTTCAGAGATTCCTGGAAGACGTGTAGCAAGCTGCTGAGGTGGGAGGTGGTGAAGCTGCAGGTAGACATGGTCCTTTTCTGGCCCTACACCTCTAAGCAAAAAAAAAAAATCATTGACAAACATATCACACACCATGCATTGCCCTTAGGCTCTCAAACAGCAGAAATAGTGCTGGGATGCCTATTACTTCAAAGCTGACATGGGTACTATCTAGGCATTGTTGAATAAGACAACATGGTCTTAATAGCAAGATTTGTAAATAATACCATTATAATAATAGCACTTGCTAGCACAATAATGCAAATTAACTTTTACAAAATGTACAAGCAATAATGGGACACATTTCATTTTGGGGAAAAAAATCTGTACTATACCTTCCTTCACGAATTTCAATGGTCATGGAGCGTGAAACCACATCTCTGGAGGCCAAGTCTTTAGCATTGGGTGCATAGCGTTCCATAAATCTCTCACCTTCACTGTTAATTAAAATTCCACCCTCCCCACGGCAGCCTTCTGTAATCAGACAACCAGCTCCATAGATACCTAAGAAGAGTAAAAAGCATTGAAAAATAGAAGGAATATCTAAACATCTGCTTATAAAACAGTATGGCACATATAACTGTTTATTAAAAGTACTGATAGTTTACTGACATATACCTTATTTTTATAACAAGGTCTATTTAACATATTTTGCATATTGCTAACATGAACATGAACCTGGCCTGAGAGTAAAGATGACAGCAAGCTATTCAAAAACTAAATAATTCCATCACTGCGATGTAAACAAAGTACTTCAGGATTGTTTGATGTAAAATATTTTACATTTTAAACAAATGATTTCTATTAATCTAATACATTTTTTGTTATTTCAGTCATGATAAAATACTGGTTAAAATGCTTTTATTTCTCAAATTTTGTGCTCAAATGAGGGCGGCACGGTGGCGCAGCAGGTAGTGTCGCAGTCACACAGCTCCAGGGGCCTGGAGGTTGTGGGTTCGATTCCCGCTCCGGATGACTGTCTGTGAGGAGTTGGTGTGTTCTCCCCGTGTCCGCGTGGGTTTCCTCCGGGTGCTCCGGTTTCCTCCCACAGTCCAAAAACACACGTTGCAGGTGGATTGGCGACTCGAAAGTGTCCGTAGGTGTGAATGTGTGTGTGTCTGTGTTGCCCTGTGAAGGACTGGCGTCCCCTCCAGGGTGTATTCCCGCCTTGCGCCCAATGATTTCAGGTAGGCTCTGGACCCCCCGCGACCCTGAATTGGATAAGCGGTTACAGATAATGGATGGATGGATGTTCTCAAATGAAGGGCTTCTGAAATTCATCAGAGACATTCAAAGTTAAAGTGTTGTAGTAAACTCAGGACATAAAGATCAAATTTAATCTCTCTCTAGTTAATCAGATGCCCCAAGTTAAAATCTCTTGTTTATTCAAGGCCACAGAACAGATCTATTGTCAGGCCACCTCTCTGTTCCTTCTAAAGATTAAGGTAGATTTGGGGACAATCCAATCACCCAACTTTGCAGTCGGCACTCTTTTGTAATTAAAATGTATTGACACAAAGGGTAACATGGCCCCCCTTCACACATTGCGGTAATCCTGTCATCTTGAGTGTGCCTAGGTCTCTGCAGGCTACCATACTCACTATTGTTAAATAGTGACTTATCAAGACAACCTCTGTCTACCTGATCAAAACAAACCATGGAATTTCAACATTAAAAATGTCTTCTACCATGTTCAATATGGAATGGATATTACAAGCAAACACTGAGACTTCATGTGACATCAAGGTTGTATCATCTTACAAATCCTCTTGCATTCTTGAGTCTCTGATGTGATCCACCTGAACCGTAAGATGAATGTGTTGTTTGTATGTATGGGCGACACTCGGTCATACAAATCCCTCACAGAAAATGAGTCAAATTACTAAACCAGTTTAACTGACAATTATCTTTTTCATAAGATTAATGACTCAGCCAGTAATCTTAAATGTATAACTTTCACTCTGAAGCCAATTAAGACATGCTCTCTGCATAGTTAAACTTATTGTACTAAACAAAGTACCCCCTCTTTATTTCATAAGGTATTCTGTATTTGGGTTAAAACTGTTTTATTTACATGCCATACACAACGAGCTGTGGAATAACCCACCAGGAAAGACATCAAGCTACTATATCCCAAAATCTTTATTTATAAGTGAATTTATCAGAATGCTATCTGACTGAATCTCTTTGATAGTAAACGCAGAAGTGCATCTCAGTCTCCACATCTCAGCTCTCACAGTGACAACACATTCTCTTCTCTCTGGGCAGCCAGGACTGTTTATACCTGCCCTACTCTATGGCCAGGCTGTGATCACTGAGCCGGTGCTTGGTCAGGATTTGTCTCTGCTTTGGGTCTCTGGAATTCTCTCCCTCTCTCTCATGCTCACTCATGTGCTCTCTCTACACAGAGTGATAAGATCATAACATTATGAACACCCCTTTCTTGCTACATTCACTGTCTATTAACTCAGCACCACTGGTCACAGGAGCACTTTGTAGCTCTATAGTTATAGACTGCAGTCCTGCTCTTGCTCTACATACCTTGATCGCTCTCTTTCGCCCTGTTCATCCATGATAAGAACATGTTTATTGGAAACCTGTGAATGTCACATTTGGGTATAAAGGGAGCATCCCAGAAGGGCTCAGTCATTCACAAGCAAGATTAGGGTGAGGTTCACCACTTTGTGAACTGCCTGAGCAAATGGTCAAACAGTTTAAGAACGTTTCTCAACATACAATTGCAAAAATTAAGGGATTTCATCATCTACAGTCCATAATATCATCAAAAGATTCAGAGAATCTGCAAGTAAGCAGCAAGGATGAAAACCAACATTGAGTGCCAGTGACCTTCGCTCCCTCAGACGGCACTGCATTAAAAACCCAACATCATTCTGTAACGGATATAACCTCTTGGGTTAAGGAACACTTCAGAAAACCACTGTCAGTGAACTCAGTTTGTCGCTCCATCTACAAGTGCAAGTTAAAACTCTACGATGCAAAGTGAAAGCAATATATCAGCACCCAGAAACACTGCTGGCTTCTCTGGGCCCGAGCTCATTTGAGATGGACTGATGCAAAGTGGAAAAGTGTCCTGTTGTCTGAGTCCACATTTCAAATTGTTTTTGAAAATTATGGATGTCGTGTCCCCTGACCAAAGAGGAAAAGGCTTGTCCGGATTGTTATCAGTTCAAAGTTCAAAAGCCAGCATTTCTCTGATGGTATGGGGATGTGTTAGTGCCCATAGCGTGGGTAACTCACACATCCGTGAAGACACCATACATGCTGCCATCCAAATGTCTATTTCAGGGACGTCCCTGCTTATTTCAGCAAGGCAATGCCAAGCCACATTCTGCACATGTTACAACAGTGTGGCTTTGTAGTAAAAGGGTATGGGTACTAGACTGGCCTGCCTGTAGTCCAGACTTGTCTCCCATTGAAAATGTGTGGCACATTATGGAGTGCAACATACGACAACAGAAACCCTGCAGTGCAGAGCAACTGAAGTTGTAAAGCAAGCAAGAATTGAAAATAATTCCACTCACAAAGCTTCAACAATTAGTGTCCTCAGTTCCCAAATGCTTACTGAGTGTTGTTAAAAGGAAAGGTAATGTAACACAGTGGATGAATATTTGCAAAAAATAACTTTTATCCATTTTAACATTAAATATCTTGTATTTGTTGTGTATTCCATTGAATACAGGTTGGAAAAGATTTGCAAGTCATCATATTCTGTTTTTATTTTGCACAATTGCACAAGTTTTGCACAACTTGTTTTACACCATGTCCCAACTTCATTGGAATTGGGGTTGTACTTGAACAGCTATAACTCCAGCATACTTTACTCAAATTGGCTGAAATTTCAGAAATTACTTTTGGACAAAATTCATCTAGGGGGTGCTGTAATTGCTAGAAATGTGTATGTCAGCTTCCATAATGCAGACCGGGTTGACATTTGGCAGGCTGGTTCTATGGGTAAGTCTGTAAGTGGAAAGTTAAGGACAACTTGTTATGAACAAAACTGTGACCATCACCAGCCAATCAGATTTCAGCAGCTGTTTGACAACCTTAACAAGTTCCAATCATCAAGAAATTTGAATTGTATGTCCCTGTCAGCACATAATGGTAGCTACTAGGGGGCACAATTTACATTTTCAAAATTAATATATGGAATATCTCAGCAAAAATTGAGAGTATCAACAACCAACTTGGTCTACACTGCAGTCTGCAGAGTGTCTCACAACTTTGCTATTGCATGTATTGTCAAAAAACGCATAGTATTTTCTCATTGGTGAGTTGTGTGAAAATATAAATTTTGATCCAGTCAGCCAACAATTGGTCTTGTTGCAATCTGCAGAGACTTTAAGTAGATAATTTTTAAAAAGGTTCAACATTTGGACATGTCCTGGCTGCAATATATCAATAAATTAACTTACTAACTGTGAAAATAAAACAAAAGGTTCATTTGGACTTGTGAAGCCTTACTGGCCCAAACTGTTTATGACCTCATTGTGTGGATCCTTGCTTACACACACACTGAATATGTGGGATGTATTTTCTAGGCATATGAAACCTATGCTTTAGGCCTTGTACTTGCAAATGTAGCTTCATCGATGCCTTGTTTGGCCTAAAAAGTCCATGCTCCCTAAGGCCTAATTGTGCTGATTCTTGTGTGTAGGCACAAGTATGCCTTGTCAAGGTTCATATCTCTCACCCTGTGTAACTTAAGAGACAAAATTCTTCTTTTTCCACCAATTTTTCAGGTCAGATTCTGCCCAAAAAAAAAAAAAAGTCTCAACTTAAGTTCCGCACACAAACACCGGAACATGTCTGTATTACCATGCATGTGTGAGGTTTAACACAGCGGCACCCCTCCTTCGCTTACTGCTACAAGTGCAGAGAGCCGCTGTGAACACCTGCCCAAGAGCCGCACTGTTTTCACCTGTAGCCTATTAAAGCACATAACTGATACTGAATTTACGTCTTCTCAATTTTTTATTTCTTTCAAAACTCTTATTGCCAATACATTTTATATGTTCTCATAAATGTATAATTGCATTTAAAACATTCAATTTAGGCCTAGTTTTTTATATTCTCTCAATAATTTTAAATAATTGTTTTAGATAATTTTGTATTAAGCATGTGAATTTCAATAAAAAAACAAAAACATGCAAACTTTCAAGCAAGATCTTGAACAGAGGAAGAACAAGGGGCACACAAGTTTCTGTGATAAAAATCATAAGTAGCACTTGAAGGTTTCAGTTTGATAATCCATTTGCTTGATATAGGTTTTTATTAACGTGGAGGTCAAAATAGATTGAAATTCTTTTTATATATTTTAGGGGTTAATTGAAGTTTTCGTTTATTTAATGTAGCTGTATAAATGAAAAGGCTGTTTTATTATATGGATGGTTTTAATGTGTTGTTTAAATCATATTGACAAAATTTTATCGTTTTAAGGTTTATCTGAAGTGTTCATATATTTGAGGTTGTAGTCTAAATAAAATGGGCAAATTAACATGGAATTTTTATTAAGGTGGCAGTCAAAATATATTGGTAGTCTTTTTTAAGCTGGCGGTATTTTAAAGGAAGTATTATATTCAAAGTTCTACAAATTTAACCTCATAGCTATTAAACAGTATATAAGCTAATGTTGCAACCATGCTAGCAATACGTGACAAGCCAAATTCAAAGTTTTTTCATGAACTTTACACCTCTAGATAATTTGGGGATAAAATGGGAACTTTTCCAATAGGAATACACTAGCCAAAATTTCAATCTAACTTGGTCAATTTTTAAGCTAGATTTGCGAGATTTCACATGGTGAGATCAAGGCACACAGTCACATCAAATTTCAGACCAATCCTACTCATCCATCTCATTTTATCCCTCCTTCAATATCCCTCTATTCATTTGAAAGGGGACGGCTAAGTGATACCATAATCCACTCTAACCCAGGTGTCTTTCTGAATTAATCTTATTTGGCTAAATGTTTTCTTCTAAAATCTTTAAATCGTACGGTTTTCATACAGCACTTGTTCAAACAGGAGACTGGAACACTGACATTTAAGTGCCACTCTCACACAGAGAACTCATAGACAATACACAAAGAGCCTAATTCATAGAAATAACAGAATAAGGAAGCCCTGGAAAAATGTGACCGAATTTCTAAGGTGAAACGTGAAATTCCAGCAGAAGTTTACTGAAAAGGTAGTCTAAATATAATGGGAGTCTTTTTAAGGTGGTGGGGTTTTTTAAAGTGTCAGTTTATTTGGCATAGTCACTTAAGGTGGAAGCCTAAATAAAATGACTGATTTATTTTAAGGTGGAGTTTTCTAATGTAGCTAGCAAAATATAATGGGAGACTTTTTAAGGTGGTATTTATTTTAATGCGACCATTCTATAAAGTTGTCATTTACTTAAGGTAAAAGCCTAAATAAAATGGCTAATTTTTAAAGGAGCACTGTAAGGTGGCCTGCAAAATATAAGAGACCTTTTAAGTTATTGTTGTTTATGTGACCATTTCAATGAAGTGGTCATTTATCTGAGGTGGAATTTTTGGGTAGATTTTTTTAAGGTGATGTTCGATATATCTTAGCAGTCTTTTTAATGTGGTAAGGGTTATTTTAAGTGGTCATTATTTAAGGTGGAAGTCTAAGTAAAATGGGCATTTTTTAATGTGGTATTTTTATTAATGTGGCAATCAAAGTATATTCTCACTCTTTTTAAGTTAGTGGTATTTAAAAGATAGTATTGTATAGATTGTTCTATAAATGTAACCTCATAGATATTAAGCAGCATATAAGCTAATGTTGCAAAGATGCTAGCAATATGTGACAAGACGAATTCAAAGTTTTTTCACAAATTTTCCCTCTAGTTATTATTTTGGCTTGTCAAATCCAAATTACTCTTTATATAAGTCATATTATTATTCTCTTTGCTATTATTTCAATGCTGCTATTCCTAGGGATTCGTGCTACGGCCACAAAACTTCACACGGTCACAGATCCTATGCCAACTCGGGTTGCTTGTCGTTTCTGGTGCGATGCAACTTACGGGTTTTGGAATATGATCTTCCAAAGTGGGAGTTTTTCCTCATAAGAATGCATTGGCCAAAATTTCAACCTGCTCTGTGTCAATTTTGAAGCTATGGCCATAAGATTTCACACAGTTGGACCTGTTTAAAATATTTGTTCTGTGATTAACTCATCATGACACAATTCTTGCTCAAACTGCAAAAGTTGTATGCCAAATCGATTCCCAGAGTGTCCTTGTCACAACAGTATATGCAGTTAAGTGATTTGGGAAATCTTTTCCGAGCTTTTAGCATTGGTTTAGAGGGTGTGTACACTCCTATAGGAATGCATTGAAATTAATATCTCTGACCCTATTCGCTATTCCATTTTCAGCCAAACAATTCCCCATAACTTCTTTATACTTTCAGCACCTGTAAATTTGAGATCATTTGAAAATACGGTTTACGAGTTATGAATTTGTGTACGGCACTTGAATCATGCTGTCCTTCAGCTGTGTGTGTGCATGTATGTGCAGTGCAGTTTGCCGAGAATAGGAGGGAAAGGGGAAGAGTGAGAGTGAGGGGGAGGTGTGTGAGGGACTCAAATATATAGGCAATCTCTAAGATTTTAAAGGTCATCTTTAAGGTGGAAATCCAAATAACTGTTGTTGTTTTTAATGTGGATGTCTTAATAAAATTGTGGGTTTCTTAAGGTGGTATTCAAAATGTATGTGTCTTTTTAGGGTTTTAAGGGTAATGTGAATTTTATGTGGAAAATAAAATGGGAATTTTTTTTAAGTTGAATGTTTTTAATGTGGAATTTTTTAAATGTTGTGTTTAAAACATAGGCAGTCTTACTTGGTTTTAAGGTTTATTTGAAGTGGTCATTTATTTTTTGTGTGTGTGCAATTATTATTTGTCTCTCTCTCTCACACACACACACAGACACACACACACACAGGGGGCTGTGAATACACACCCAGAGTGGTGGGCAGCCATCTCCAGCGCCCGTGGAGTGTTTGGGTGTTCATTGCCTTGCTCAGGGGCACTACAGCCATGGATGTTCCCACCGTTCTAACCATTAGGCCAAGGTTGCCCCATTTTTCAAACTTAATTTGAGGTGGAAGTCTAAATAAAATTGTCATATTTTAAGATGGAATTTTTAGTATATTGGCAGTCTTTTTAAGCTGGTGGTATTTTAAATAGTATTGGATAGATCTATAAATTTAATGTCATAGCTATTAAGCAGCATATAAACTAATGTTGCAACAATGCTAGTTATGATTATTATATTGTGCTCCAAATTTAAACAGTATCTCCTCTTACAGTTTTCATTGTAAAACAACAAAACTTCATGAGATCATAGGAATTATTCCAGAATAGTGTGCTTGTGCTTTTTGGAGCAATCAGAGTTACAGTTTTCCATAGGATTCCATTAATAATTGCACACAAACCTTTGGACATAATCTTTAACCTGTTCTAACTCTGTCAATTTTCAAGATACACATTAGACCTGGGCAGACTGGGACCTGTAAGTCAAGTTTCAGACTAATCACACTCAACCGTCTCATTTCATCCCTCCTTCAATAACCCTCTATTCATTTGAATGGGGATGGCTAGAGTGGTGATGTCATAATCCACTCTGATAATAACTCATGAAACTGAAAGAACTGAAATAACTCATGAAAGAATAAAGTTACGTTAAAACAATACCATTGTTTTTCTTGTGAAATTCACAATAGGTTTGATGTGTCATCTGACCCTCTTCCCATTGAAAAAACAAAAGTTGGATCCAAAATGTCCGACTTCAAAATTGCCACCATGGTCACCACCCATCTTGAAGTCTCCCCCCTCATATACTAATGTGCCATAAACAGGAAGTTAATATCACCAACCATTCCCATTTTATTAAGGTGTATCCATATAAATGGCCCACCCTGTATGTATGTATGTATGTATGTATATATATATATATATATATATATATATATATATATATATATATATATATATATATATATATATATATATATATATATATTCATGGGCATTATTGTACCAAAGTTTAAATGCACCTTTTGATAGCATTTTTTTCTTCAATTTTAAAATTGTAATTTATATGGCTTTAATCAAACAAGCATCCACTTAAAACTTTGGTCAATTAGACCAAAATAATAAACATATTCCTTTGAGTGAAATGTCTAGCTTTTGCAGGTGAGTGCAGGCACAAATGTGTTTGGAGCCTGTGTAGACCTCTGTCATCACCCATATAATACCTGCTCTTTAATATTCCTCAGGGATCCTGATGAGAGTACAGAAAGCAAAGAAAAAGAATATGGCAACAAACAGACGTCTTGCAACACAAGGTGAACTACAAATGTATTAACTGGATATAGTAAAATGGAGAATAAAAGGTAGATACAATTTGGTGTACAAAATATTGTCTCAAATTATAAAAAAAAAAAACATAAGGAGACTGTAATTATGCATGTTGCTGACCTGTTGGGTGGAACTGAACAAACTCCATGTCCTGACAAGGCAGGCCAGCACGTGTTACCATGGCAGTACCATCTCCTGTGCTGGTGTGGGCTGAGGTGCAGCTGAAATATGTGCGTCCATAACCACTGTAGAAACATTCATATTTGGTTTACATTGGAAAACATGAAACAAATCTTTAACTACATTTTTATGCAAAATGTATGCAAAAAAAGAAAATTGTGAAGGGTGGAAAGTTGCCTTTCTGCAACATGGATTAACTTGACTTAAACAATAAATAAATAAAAAATAAAATAAATTAATAAAAAAATAAAAACTCCCCCCAGACAGTTAAAGCACAAATGAACCACAAATAGTTGTTTACCCTGTAGCAATGACGGTGTTCTTGGCTCTGAAGCGGTGAATAGAGCCATCCTCCATGCATAGTGCAATGATTCCTCGGCACTCACCATCTTCCATCAGCAGGTCCAAAGCAAAATACTCCACAAAGTAGCTTGTGTCATATCTCAGAGACTGTTGAACAACAATTAAGGTCAGTGAGGTTTCTTTGAGCTTTAAGGTTAATATTTATGAACTGCAAGTAAAAGGAAATGTTTCCCAAACGACTTTGTGTTTGCATATTCTATGTATAACAAAGATTTGCATTAAAGAATAAAAATTATTTCAATGACTGCTAGCTACAAAGCATTTTCACTGCTGGTTTTCCATGCATATGACTGATAAGCTTTTGCCACATTTTGTGAGGAACTGTCACATATTACCTTAGAGAAAGACTTAAAAAAAAAAACAAAAAAAAACAAACAAACAAAAAAAAACCCTTACATTTAAAATGTTAAATGTACGACAGTAATAATAAAAACACTGTGGCCAAAAAAAAATGGACAAACATTTTGTCTTGCAGTTCATCAGAAGTGGAAATGTGTTAGACCAACTGCAAAGAAAAAACCCTCCATTAACCCAAAATCAGATGTAGGCAAAGTAGGCAGAAGCTATATCACCAGTCAGTGGCAGTCTGTAAAACTGACATCCTATTTAAAAACTTTAAATATAAATTTCCTTTTTTTTTTTTTTTATAATTATTTATTATTGAGAGACAATAACATCCTTCACTTGTAACCACCTTTGGGGTCCATTTTTTCTCTTAATACATTTTTTACATGTATAAAATGAACTATAAAACAACTACAATGAGGAGAGACAACTGTGTACATTCTGGCAGGGAACAATATACAATAAGTATTGGAATGGGAAAATACATAAATATATAAACAAAAGTCTGAAGTAAATACCTAGACATGAAATTGTATAACTTTTGATACAGAAATCAGTTTGATACATAAACATAATATCACACACAATGATTCTTATTCATTGGGTCTTTTCATGAAATGTGGTGGTAATAATAAGTAACCCATTTTGAGCAAGACTTAACAAATTTATTCATTTGTAAAAGGAGTGAGAAAGTGATTTTTTTTTTTCATAATATATACAGGAGGTCCTCGACTGACGACATTGATCTGTCCCTATGTTGCGTCGTAAACTGATTTTCGGTATAAGTCGGAACATACGTACATACTGTACGTAAATAACATACTGTAAGCACTGATCCTATCCTAACACCTATCCTCCTCGGCCCCAAGCCGCGTAACCGTGTATTCTTCCGCCGCACACACCAAACACGAAGTTCGCGTTACGATGTATACGACACAAAACCACTTAAATCGAAACAAGGCTTTATACAGTAAATAGGAGATGTGTCGTAACCATGAAACATCGTAACTCGGGACTGACGTAACCCAAGGACCTCCTGTATTTAATTCATTAGATCTATCGAGCTGCCTATTAATGGAGGCCCATTTATCTGGCCTTCCCATTTCCAATTCCCTAGGTACAAAACTGAGGGGATTTGAATAAATTGAAGGGGTATTCCTATGCAAAATATTTCCATCAATGCATTTTGAACCTCCAACCAAAAACTCTGTATTACTGAATACTCCAAGAATATATGCAAATGATTGGCTGTTTCATTCCCGCATAGCCTCCAACATTCTGCTACACTACCTTTTAAGTGTACCTTTTGTTGAAGATTAATAAACGAATCAGGCACTTCCATCCAATCTCATGCCATGCATATGAATTAGTGTATTTCCACTGAAGATCACAAACTTTGCACCACTCAATAACAAAATTGCCCTCTTTTTCCAATTTGTCTTTAATATATTGTGTAGAATGAGATTTTTCCGTTATGAAGTCTTTGTATAATCTAGAAATTATGCCTTTATTTGGTTTTGTTAGGTATGCTTCAGCAATTTCTTGTAGCATTGGTTCATTCATGTCTAAACTTTTCTGTTTAATTTTGTTTTCAAAGTAATAGTGTATCTGGATATACCAAAAAAAAAAAAAAAAAAAAATTATTAGGTTTTCCAGTCCATAATTTTCTCTCCCAGTCTGGAAATCTTGCAGTTGACCTTTTTCTGTTAGTGAATAAAATGTTGTTACACCTTTAGCTATCCATGTTTTAAATCCACCATCCACCTCATTAGGTTTAAAATCTTTATCATATGCACACCATCTAAATACTCTCAATTTTTCATTTAGTTTGTATTCCCCCTTAACTGTATTCCAAATCTTTAGCTCTCACTTCATCCAAGGATTTAGAATTTTGTCCCCATGTTGATGTTTTGTTCCATCTCTTTATATCTGCTTTTTTTTTTTTTTTTGTTAGAAAGGGGCCATAATTAATCTCTGTCGGTGTAGAAATGTCTCTTGGTAAATTTACTCCATGGTATTTTAGGAAGGGGGTGAGCTTGAGGCCGGAGGGTCAGCGGTTCAATTCCGGGGACCGGAAAGGAAAAATTAATTCATGGCTGAAGTGCCTTTGAGCAAGGCACCTAACCCCTAAACTGCTCCCTGGGCGCAAAGGTGGTTGGCAGTTTGTGTGTGTTTACTGTCCTTAGTGTTTGTGAAGAATTGCTTACTAGTGTGTGTTTGTATGTTCACTACCATGAATGGGTCAAATGTAGAGAAGTAATTTCCCTAAGGGAAAAAAAAGAATCTTCTTAATGAATTCTGGTTCCTTTTTAAATTGATTCAAATCTAATATTTCTTTTGGGGTGTATAATAATTAAAAGCCAATATTTGGGTCTTTTGTGCATTTAATTTGTATCCGGCATATTTCCCAAAGCAGTCCAAAAATTCCATCAGTTCAGGAAATAAGTTTGAGGGTTCTCCTAAATACATCAAAACATCATCTGCATAAATTGCAATCTTATGTTGCTCCCCATTCACAGAGACACCTTTAATCTTATCCGTTTGACATATCCATTGAGCAAGTGGTTCTATATAAAGGGAAAAAAGCAGGGGTGAAATTGAACACCCTTGTCTTTTACCATGTTTAAATATGATAGTGTCTGAGACATACCCGTTTGCCTTTATTGGTGCTTTTGGATTATAACATAAAGTGATGAATTTCTTTAATGAATTGGTCATGAAACCCAAACCTTTTAAGAACCCTATATATAAAAAAATCCAACTTACAGAGTCAAAAGCCTTTTCAGCATCCAAATACACTAAGCAATCTTCCAAATTACATTGTTGAATATGGTTTAATATATGGTATATATTTATTTACCTTTAACCTTGAAATGGCCTTATACAATTCTTCTGTTATTTCTGCTGTCAATTCTTTATTTTGCTCTTCTGACAGGGCAGGCAAATGAAGAGATTCCAACATATTTGTTGATCATCCTCTAGTTGTGACTGAGAGTACAAATATTTATAGTATTTTTTAAAAACTTCCTGTATTCCTTCCCTATCATAAAATAAAATCTACATCGCCGATTTTGTAAATCATATTTTCTGCTTGCTGTTTTTGTAATCTTCTTGCCAAAAGTTTAGCAGCTTTTGACCCTGACTCATAATATTTTATCACTATTAATTTGTTATTTAAATCCAACAGTCTTAATGGTCTTATTTTCTTTTGAAAAGTGCAATGGGCTATTATTTTCCTCCTCATAACTGCTTTTTAATTTCAGTTCCCGAACTCACTTCCCCATTATCATTCAGTTGAAAAAATGTTTTTATTTCTTCAGCCATTTATGCTTTAAATTGTGGGTTATATAAAATACTTAAATTAAGCCTCCACAATGTATTTCCAATAGTTCTATTTATTTGAATAACTAATGAAATATGTGCATGACCAGATAAATCAATCATTGCTGTATCATTACACCATATTCTATGTCTGTCCCTTGTAAATATAAAAAAAAATAAATAATCAATCCTTGAATAAGTATCATAGTGTGGGGAGTAATGTGTAGTCGCATCCTGTTGGATTAAAACCTCTCCAAAGATCTATTATGCCCAACTCCATCTTAAGTACACAATTTTTATGTAGTGAGTTCAAAGACGTTTCCTTACTAGAATTGGATTTGGATTAAGATGTGTATTCCAAACTCCCCCAGAAATTAACATTCCTTGCGCCTTCGCCATCCAATCAAACATTTTCCTACAGAACAATAAGTCACTACTAGGTGGAGCAAAAATATTCAATATTGTTATTAAAGTACTCTCAACCTTCCCTGAAACTAAAATGCATCTTCCCTCCTTATCTTTTGCTTCTGATATTTGTTCAAATAGTATTTTATTGGAGACTAATATTGCAACCCCTCTCCTACAGCCCGATTTATAAGCTGAAAAGTTAATTTTTGAAAAACCCATTCGTTTAAGTTCCTCATGTTCAGAAGATCTAAGATGTGTTTCCTGCAAGAGAACAATGTGTGCCTTTTCTTTTTTTTTTTTGATAGAATATTACATCCCTTTACTAGGTGTGATATCCCATTGACATTACATGAAATTACTTAGAGATCTTGGTTTTTAGTGGTTTATAAAATAATTACAGCACTTCTCAATTTCCCCACCTCTCTTATTTAAGCTCAAACTCCTACATGTCCCCCTGTCTGTTATGAAGGTCAGATAACACACACAATGTCAAAAACACACAAAACCAATGTATACAAAAACAAATAAACAATGTTACATTCTAATTGAACAGTAGCTTCCAAAACTGAGGCTCGTTTTCACTGAGTCCTTTGGGGGCTTGGGAAATCAGAGCACCCAGGCTTTCTAGAGTATCTCCTCCTTTACCCTGTGGCTTAAAAAATTTGCAGCTATAGACTGTGGTTTCCCCTGTGAGCCGGTTGGTTTTGGGACCAGTGTTTGTGTGCTCTCTCAATTCTGAGTTATTCATCATGTGGAAAGTCTTGCGTACTCTTCAATAAATTCTCCAGAAAGCCCATCATATCTTCTCCAGCTTCTTTGGGGACACCATAAATGTAGAGATTGTCTCTGCGTAAGGGCCTTTCTTGGTCATTTAGCTTAGCTTCCATGTCTGAGATTGTGCTGAGGCATCAGAGGTTGTGCTGAATTAGCGTTACCATTGCTTGGAGTCTTGTCTTAGCTTCGCTGATTCGTTCTTTTGCTTGTTCTAATCTGGTGTGCGTTTTTGCTCAATTCTTACTTTTTATCAGTGAGCTGTTGCTTATTATCACGTCTAAAGTTCTTGAGCTCATTCAGTGTCCTTAGCAGGCTAACTTCTGGTTCGGCTTCGTCATATTCTTGCTCAGGAGAACTGCCTCAACCTCGTTGCTTAGTTGACCCTTTGGCACTTTCGGTCATTGACATGATGGTTCTACACCTCATTACAACCCCTTTTGCATAATGTTAGAAATACTATAAATATAAAAAATTATATATTCATTGTAGTTTTAGGGGTTGTTTTACCAAAATATCGGGGGAAAGAATTGAAAGGAATTAAGGAATTATGCTAACATGTCAGACCACAACAGAAACAGCCAAATTTCCATGAATTTTATTATGTTCTCAGTGATATCCAAAATGTAGAAATCTGTAGAATATGCAGATCATCCTTCTCTTTTGCTAGAACACACAGGGAATGACAAAAGTTCACTGCAGCCAGTGAAGCCAGGGAAGGTCAACAGAAAGAGCAAGACTTGCTTTACTGTAGTGCAGGTTGCTGAGCCAAGTGCAGCAAAATTCCATAACAACATTGTCCATCCAATTGAAAAAATTCATTTGAATGCAAAGTGGTGACTGTTCCGCATCAAAGCAGCTTCACTTGGTACCACAGCTGTACCACCCATGACACGCCACTAAGCTGAAATAGTACAGTAATCTTGCAGAGTATAAAACCAATAAATATACCAACAATTATATTTTAAATTGTAGCAGCAAGAATTTTAGTTCAAGAATTTAGGTAAGGATTATTTAAGCAAAATGCAAATAATAAAGACTTTGCTATTAAATGATAGTAGTAAGCCCTGTCACAAGCCTATGGTTTTCCAGGGTTGACTTCATGTGCAATGTATTGGTCTTTATTTATTTGTACTCCAAGCACTCCAAGGGGGGGAAATCCATTCATTTTCTGAGAGTCAGGTGAAAGACTTGTGTCAGGAATCATGTGCTTCTACAAGCCGTTTGGATGTAATTATTATTATTGTAACATCACACTAGGGAAATTTGCATAGAACCACCCAGGCATTCATGAAGGTGTTTGTGCAGGCAGAGCCGGACTGCTCAAAATGCTCACTACACATGTTGTGTAGAACCCAGCAATTTAACAAAGGCCTCCTTGTCTCAGGATAGGATAGGAAGAGTACTTGCGTATAATCACAAGATGAAGAGAAACTATCTTTCAGGAAATGAAAAGAATAAAAAAAGACTCCACAAAACTGAGCTTTGCATGTGGCTCTGTAGGTGCACTGTAACTCACTAAAGGGAGCTACAGTGGATTGTTAAATCTACAGAGAAAATCAAATGCTCTCTTCCCCTCCTGGAGGACCTACACAGTTCTCACTGCCTCCAAAGAGCCCATAATATTAAGGACACATTCCACTCAAGTCACCATCTGTTCAAAGTGTTACTGTCAAGCAGACAGTACAGAGCAATCCAGAATCAAAAACACTCACAACTGTACAAGCACTAAATGCTTTTAACTAGCTGTGATTTGTGCAATTTTACGATTGAAGGTCAAATGTAGCCTTTCCTGTGCGTCTTGGTATTGTGCCTGCATTTCTTTCCCCTTAATTAATTACTTCTTATTTCTTTTTAATTTTATTATTTTTATTTAAACTATTGCACTTTGTAAGATTGTACCTTCATTTGGTTGTACAAGTTCCAATGATAATAAAGAATTCTTTTCTATAGTACTGTATTAGTATTCCCACAATATAATGAAAAAAATATTTGTTTAATTAGAATACACACAATTTATTTAAGCTTTTCAGTTTATATTTGGTATATCAGGTAGCTGAGAAAAAGTTCATATGGAACTGGTGGCACTGAGCATCAATTAATGGTGCCAGTGTGGGGCTAGGCACAGCCTTAGTCACAAGGGAGTCCTGTGTGGAATTTCTATTTGTGCATGCAGCTGATTTACATCTTATCCTGTGCATTGTTATTATTATAGTGTTCTAATCAAATATTTGATGTGAAACCTCATACAAATTATTTAAGAAAACTAGAAGTAAAAAATACTAGCAGAAAAAGAAGAATGCAATTTTCAACCCAGGAATTAGTCACAATTATGTTAGATTGACTGAAAATTAAGCAAAAATATGATGTATTTTGAGAAAAAAATGTTCACAATGGACGAATATAACATGCTTTATGAAAAAGCGCCCATGTTTTTAGGGCTTTTGTTCACACTGGATTACTCCCCAAGGCTTCATACCAGAAAGACAGCACAGCATATTTACACTGTCAATTACCTGAGCAGTCAAACAAAATGTTTCTGATTTGACACTGAAGAATCTGTTCTCATGACATCTCTAGTAGCTTTACACACATTAGAAGTAGCTGTCTTGCTTTTTAGTGTTTCCAGGCTAAATTGTTTCAAAGCAAATAGTTGAATCAAACCAACAGCTAAAATTATTTACTTACTCATTTAACGGCTGATGTTTCCACTGGTTTATTTGAAGGTGTGGAATATTGTGTTATGATAAGTTACTGTGTCAATCAATATTGGACCAGATACAGGATACAGAAATGGATAGGACCAAGTCAATTAGTAAGAGATTCGAAGAACTGTTCAGAGTTAGCATAATTACAAAGTGCCCACATTCCTTGAGATATTTCCAGCTTAAAAATGGTTTTAGTCAAGAGATATTACAGGAGTCCAACTGACGACTTCTGTAAGGAATTACATAATACTATATATATTTACTATATATACACTATATTTTTAAAAATGTAAAAACAAAGGTAACAAAAAATGCAAGAGGAGACTGGCGAGAGACTTCATTCACTCTTTTGTCAACCACATTTTGTGATTTACATAAAACTGTCCATTTTAACTGGCTTTATATCTCACAGTTCACTAATTATCAAATCATAAATAGTCTGTCATTTTTTAAGAAAAATTTATTGGAAAAATATGAAAGAAACTTGGCTCACCCGTCCATAAAGTGTGTGCAAAAGGGAGTGTCCAGTCCTGTCAGCCACACAACAGCACCTGTGAGCCTGGCCTCCTTTCCCATACTTTAGACTCTGACCACCAAATGCACGCTGATAGATCTTTCCATCCTCTGTACGACTAAAAGGCATGCCAAAGTTCTCCAGCTGAAATTGTACATTATAAGGGAAATTAAATTATGCAATATTATATATATATATATATATATATATATATATAAAATATAATATTGCATAATATAAATGTATTATTGCATTGCATAATATAAATGTAATATTAATATATTATTGCATAATATATATTAATAATTAATATATAACATAATAAATATTGCATATATATATAGCTCTAATTTTCTATTACCAAAAAATAAATAAATAAATACCTTAATGTATGTAGGACAATGAATTTTACCAATTTAAGCTAGAGTAAAATATATTTTTGTCATATAATAGGGCAGAGATATATTTTAATGTTTTGATGTTGATGTATGGTCCAGATTGATTTGATGATTCTGTTACCAGTTTAGTTCTAAATAAAAACTATTAATTTGTCCCCAGTGCAATTGTGTGTGTGTGTTCCATGACACGAATGGGTTAAATGTGGAGGACATGTTTTGTAGTACACTATACAATTAAAGCATGTTTATCACTTAAATGAGTGGTGACAAAGAAAGAGGGAAAAAAAAAAAGAGTGAGCATTCAGAACTTTTCCTAGGTACCTTCAAATGCAGACTGAAGACCCATCTCTTTCAAGAGAAAGGAACATCTACAATTGTGAGGAAACACTCTTCTAAGTTGCACATATTTTAAGGTGGAAGGGTGGGTTTGTGGGGAAAAACCGACTGCTGTTTGTACATGCTGGAAGTTTGTATGTACATTTTTATTCCCTGTTTGAATTACCACAAAACTCAATTGTAATTTGAGTTGCGAATTACAGATGAAAATGAGATACGTCCTGATTCAGCCAGGACTGTGTCTGGTTTAGAGCAAAAAATTTGTCATTTTATTTGCCATAGGCTAAATGTTTCTCACATCCTCATATCCTCTCCAGCTATTTGTTTCTCACTCAACATCTATGTGCTCTGTGAGCATCAATGGCTGAGAAAAAAACTAAACTGGTGTCTTGCACTGCATAAGCAGCTGATTCTGCGAGCAAACAATGCGACAAGGTATGGTTCAACTGATGTCCAAAAACTTAACAAAAATAGTCATCCCAAACAGCCATGGTGTCAAACACTTTAATGCAATAAATGTCCATAGACACAGTAAAGTTTTGAAGACAGACAAAACCACTAAAAACGGACAAAATATAAGTTTATAAACATGTTATAAAACCATTGTCAAAACATTTTTTTAAAAAAATTGCTGTATCTAAACTCTGTTCTATTCCTGCTCTGGGTGACTGTCTGTGAGGAGTGTGGTGTGTTCTCTCTGTGTCTGTGTGGGTTTCCTCCGGGTGTCTGTGAGGAGTTGATGTGTTCTCCCTGTGTCGTTGTGGGTTCCCTCCAGGTGCTCCGATTTCCTCCCACAGTCCAAAAACACACGTTGGTAGGTGGATTGGCGACTCAAAAGTGTCCGTAGGTGTGAGTGTGTGAGTGAATGTGTGAGTGTGTGTGTTGCCCAGTGAAGGACTGGCGCCCACTCCAGGGTGTGTTCCCGCCTTGCGTTCAATGATTCCAGGTAGGCTCTGGACCCACCGCGACCCTGAACTGGATAAGCGGTTACAGATAATGAATGAATGAATCGAAACTCTGCAACAGAAGTGTCTACGGATGATCTTACTCTCTCACCTCAACCACTGCAGCTGGGGCCTGTTCAGTCATGTAGTGGATGGCATCCTGATCTCCCAGCCAATCAGATCCTTTTACTGTGTCATAAAAATGCCACCGCCAATCATCATCTTCCATGTTACCAAGAGCAGCATTAATTCCACCCTATGATATGAAAACAGTATAATAATATTCAACACATTTGAAGTCAAGTAATAAAATTAATGTATTTTTGCAAGTTCTAAAATGATAAATAATTAAAATCTGTTTACAGAATAATTACAAGAACCTAGGAATACAGTGATGTGATCAAAAAGATGTGATCAAAATATATAAATGTACTGTCAATTACAGATGTATTGCAATCCTAACAACAAATTAGGATGACTGTATGGTAATATGGTAAGGTAGCAAATGTTGTATTCAATTTAAATATGTAAAAGGTTTCCAGTTTGAGCATATAAAATACCCCAAAAATGTTATATTTAAAATATATGGAACATACAGACTGCGGTCACTGCACATGAAGTAAAATGACCTTATTTAATCAATGAAGACAAAAGATATCAGTTCAGTGTTTTTCACACTGCATATATATAGATCATTAAGCAGGTTTTGAAGTAAACAGCGTGCATCATCTTTTCGGCTGAGCACTAGAAGCTCATAGCTGTCATTTAAACACAACGACACCAAAATAGAATAATTATTTGCATTGGATCGAATTCCAGAGCCCTATATTTCACACAATTGTCCTGTTTATAACAAAGGAGCCATAAATAATTTACATAATCCCTGTGAACGTTGGTTAGGCTTTGACTCTATTGTCAATCAATGCCTGTGGAATTGTATCTACTTTGCAAGAACTCCTTAAAATCTTGTATGGAGCAAATTATCAGAGGATCTGTAGGAAAGAATAGATTTTGATAGTTAACAGCAGCTAACCAGTGAGTAATCACTCTAATAAACCTGCACCGTATCCAAAGATGCTCAAGTCATCTCTGCAGATCTGTCCTTTAAATCCAGCAGCAGTGCAACCTCAGCCATTTACCTTGAAGCCCTACAACAATAACAAACTGTGGTGTAATCGTAATACACTCTCATGCTTTAACGTGAAATATTGGTACTGATATGCTGATCTCTGTCACGCCCTGGGCCTGTCCTATCTGTTGTTCCCACCATATGCTTACTTAGCACATGGTGCTTATTGTTCATGTCTACGCCCTAGTCCCACTTTAGCTCCACCCCCCTGTCAGTGTCTCCATCTGTGTCTCCTTTGTAATTCTGCCTCCTCATTATCTGTTCCAGGTGTCCCTTCTCTGTGTTGTATAAAGTTCTTTCTGTGACTTCCTGGTTGTTGGACATCCCTCATTCCCTTTCAAGTCAGTTAGTGTCTCTCTTTCGTCTGTTTCCCCTTGAAGCCGGTACCCTTTTAGTCTAGTCTGTTTGTAACTCTAGTCAGTCTTTGTACCTCTCGTCTGTTTTCTCTTTCACTAGTCTCTCTCTCTCATCTGTTTCTCTTTTTCTAGTCTGTTTATCTCGTCTGTTCCTCTTTCATGTTACTCCATGCTATTCCATTGTTTCTCTCGTCTGTCTCTCTCGTCTGTTTCCTTTTTCCCTTTGTATGCCTGTCTGGTCTGTCTGTTTCCTTACCTGTGCTTCTTAATCTGTCTGCACCGTGTATTCTGTTGTATCCGCCTCCATCAGTCGCCCGGTCCTGACAATCGCACACCAGTGCCAATGTCTCACGGTATAGCACACCCTTTCATGTATTATTGCATAAGTGTTTTCTACAATGAATTGATTAATCATGGATAACTGGACTTAGCAGAAAGCCATAGGAAAACACAGAAAGCCTTGATAAGGAACTGAACGAATTGCACAAAGCGAACTGTGGGGTGGGAGGTGTAAAGTGCTGCAGGAAACCCTGCTTTGGCTTTGCTTTTTTCTTAATGAACTACATAATAAGTCAAAGAGTAAAAATGATAATGACATTTATTTAGCGTTTGAAAATGAAATGTATTTAGCATTTGAAAATGAAATTTATTTAGCGTTTCTTTTTTTCAAATTTAGTTTTCAACAGATGGAACACAATTGCATTGAATAATTAAGTTCCCGTTTTAGAAAATGAAAAGTGCCATCTACGGCCGATTTCTTTTTTCCATTTTCATTTTCATTTCCAGGCTACACAGCTTGCAAATATATGTTGATAAACAGCAGAGGCGTAGCACAAATTTCTGGGCCCTACACACAAGCAGTGCCCATGGGCCCCTCTCAACCACCTCCTCAAATTTCATATAATCATTTGCATCATAAAAACTGTGGCATTTTATTTTCTTATGGATGTGACAAAAAAGTCAGCATTGGATGGAATTGCCTTTAGTCTCTTATTCTAATTATGTTATAGTCAAACATTGGCCACAGTAAAATACAGAGCAATACTTTTGCATTGCTAAACACATTACAGTATAAAAAGCTAAAATTATGCTTTCATTTTAAACTATAGGCTGATCTGGTCTCAAGTCCACAGTATCAGAGGATGAGGGGTTTTTGCTGCATCATCCCCTGTGACTGAAACCGAGTGAAATGCTTTTCACAAGTTAGCTTTGCTACTAATTTGACAGCCTATCCTTATGAACCTATGACACTGAGCCTACTAAGTTATTAGCCTAGGCTATTAGTCTAATTATGTTATGGCCCAATCATAAATATTAAATTAATTTTTGAATTAGTATACTATTGCAATGCTGTGTTAGGCTATGCAAACAAAAATTTATTTAGATTTTACCTCAGATTACAGATCATCATGTTATTTCTAATTTCATGTTATGCAGTTTTAGCACTGACAATCACGGCGGTATTGAACCGTTTTATAACCACAAGAGTTCCTTCAACATAGGCTATTTGCATTCACATTTGGGCTCACCTTTCTTCGGAATGAAGTTTGTTAGCAGTTGCTTTCCCTCTTTTTCTTTCTTTGCTGACTCTTTTCTTTTCTGAAAATCAGATTTAGCTTTCTTGGAAATCATCTTCCATAGCACGGAAACAGCGTGCACTGCTGCTTCAGCAGAATGAATGCCAAGTTAAATGCGCCTAATTAAAAAGCCCAGTAGGGCGGACTAAACCATTTGGTGAAGACACCTGTCCTCAGACACTATATGTAGGCAAGGACACACAATTCCATCCATTAATCAACCAATTTATTTACCCAAAACATTAAATTTACCATTAATTGTGATGTTTAGATGATATTAATTAAAGAAAAATAAAATTCCAAAATCCTCAAGGGCCTTTCCCCACCCGGGGCCCTGGTAACTCAGTACCACTTTTCACCCCAATACAACACCCCCGATTAGAAGTGGGCAGGGAGGGCTGGGCTATTCTTCAAGCTTCTCATATGATGTTTGTAGAGCTCTGGACAAGTCATCAGTGATAGCAGAACCCTCAGTGAGAGCAGCGACACACAGCAAGCCTTTTTCTTTCCATTAATTTAATTTTAAATGAATGGAAAGATTTTGTCATGGTATTTGTGCTCACCTTTGAAAAAATAAATGTCAAAAAGGTATTTTCATTTTCATTTTATTGTTTTCAGTTTTGGCAGGATTTACCTCTCATAGATGACCAGTTTATGTACAGCATTACACTAATTTCTTCAATCCTTGACATCCTTTGTGAATTTTACAATCTGAGCTGACTCAGGCCAATACTTAGGTGCCTATAAATCCTGATATTTATATTGCTATACTTACAGCTCTACACAAATAGCAACACGAACAATAACCACAGCAAGTTGTATGTCCGTACACACTGGTGTTTACAGTTTTCTGATATTTTATATATTGACTATTCATGAGATAGGTGTGAAACACAGGTTAGAAATCCCCTACCCACTGACAAAGATAATGGTCCATTAGCCCCCATCCCACCTCATCAGTGAGAACAACTGAACTGTTTGCCTGTAAACGGTGCTATTTTAGTTATTTAGCAACAAAACAGACACTTGAGCTTCAGATGAGTGCTTGAAAGCAGCAGAGAGCACCCAAATTTTACTACAAGCCATTTTTCTCTCTCTCTCTCAGCTGAACTCTGTGCCTCTGCGCATTTACAAAACATTTACCGTCAGATTCACGAAATCCGTCTCTGGAATATATACTGAACTAACCTAGCATTGACGATAATCAGCAGCAAACATGTTGCAGGAAAAGGAGTCAAATATATTTCATTTACTCATCACAAAATGAAGCCATGCCTCCTCAGGCAGCAGAAAGACAAGACTGCGCCATCTTGCAGCTCGGAGCTAAGTGCGAAAACACAGCCATGTGAATTTTCATACGTCGTAATCCTCCAATAACAGCAGCGGGATTAGCATGCTATTATCACATGAATATGAATGGGTGGGCCATTAAGGGTCATGGTCTGAGTCTCAGAGAGAGACATGCTTCTTGGTACTTATCGTTCTTTAACAAATAAGCAAAAATAAATTTATTTTCAACCTCCATATATTTGAAAAGTAGACCCTTTAACGTTTCTGGGGGTATGTTTACTTTGTTTCTAAAACAAAAACCCGCTGAAGGGAATTATCAAACAGTGGGAGCGCCAACTCCAAAGGGTTAATATGGAAATGAGTATTCAATAAGAAGCTGGAGAACAAAGTAAATAAAACTCGTAAACTGACCCATTTAAGGTGGAACTAAATGTATGAATATTAAAATTATGAATAGGAAGAAAGGATCTGCTTCCTAAAAATAACATATATGGTTGAAGGGAAAATAAAACCAGCCCTGTCTAGTCTTAAATTTTAATGTGGTTTAGAGAGTAAATTCTTGTAAATGCATGCAAAACAGCGGCAGCTCTTCACATTTTTGCCTTTTACAACACATACAATTGGTTTGTGTGTTTTAACGTATAAACTGGAATAACAGTTGCTTCAAAAAGTTTCAAAAGCTATAGCACTCTATTTGGCTCTTAAGGTGGAATAGAGAATTCAAAAAGCTGGCGAATAATGCCAATAAGACTCATAAACCGACATGTGTAAGATGGAACAAAATGTTTGACTGGGAAAGTTGTAAATAAAAAGCAAAAGTTCTGCATCCTAAAGAACATTTATGCTGGAAGGGAAAATAAATACAGTAACACCAGGTGTTGGAAAATGAAAAGGAACTGTGAATTTAGACAGTAAATGCTTGTAAATGCAGGGAAATGGCGGTCACTCATTCAACTTTTTGCCTTTCTCTTGCATAGGGAGATGTTGTAGTAAAATGAAGAACACTTTTCTGTGTAAATTTGTTGATTATAGCACATTCTTCTCAGCTATTATGGTCCAAAGTTCTTAAATTCCTCACTTGCTTGTTCATTCAGTTTTTCCTTAAGCTGGTAACCTTCACTGGGAAGGAGGGGGAGGGTTTTAAATGCTTGGTGTCAGTATTACAGATTGCTACTTTAATCTTAATTGTCAATACATGAACAATACATGCATTAACTGAAACAGTAATACATGTAATACATACTGAAACACAAAACATGAAATGAGTATTGTAAGCCAAGTCAAGATGTTTTGCTTGTACCTGTGCAGCCACTGTGTGAGACCGAGTGGGGAACAGCTTGGTGATGCATGCTGTGTTGAAGCCAGCCTCTGACAGCCCAAATGCAGCACGCAGTCCAGCGCCTCCTGCTCCCACAACTACAGCATCAAAGTCATGATCTACCACTGGATAATGTGTGGATATCTGCATCAAAGACCATTAAAAATAAATAAATAAAAAATGCAGCATAATGCAAGTGATTTCAAATAACCTCTTAATTTGTTTTCCTTGAATTTAGTGATATATATTGCACAGCTCTAATACTTCAAAACATTCAGTTTAAGCAAATAAATCACAGAAGCGATACCACAAATTAAATACAAATTTCTACAACCCCAAATGATATGAGGAACACACAAAAAAAATAGATTTGCTTAATAACCACTTTTTTTGCGATATACATCGATCCTGGTGATAAGTGCTTTTTTAATAACAACCATACATTTTATTTCATAGGCGCCTTTTTGACACTCAAGGACACCTTACAAAGAGTAAACAATAAATAATACCGGAAAATACAAAAGTATACAGCATTGAAAACAAAATAAACAATGCAATTGAGTCATTCAAATGAAAAATGCTATCTTGAATTGGTGGGTTTTGAGTGAAGACTTGAATTGTGAGAGTGAGTTTATGTTCTGTATGTCAAGGGGTTCCAATAGTGTTCCAAAGCTGGGGAACAGAGCGGCTGAAAGCTCTACTCCCCATTGTAGTGAGACGGGCAGGGGGAACAGTCAAGTGAATGGAGGAGAGAGGGAGTTTTTGAAAACATTTGAAAGAGATTTGAAAGATATGGTGGAGAAAGATTGTGGATGGCCTTGAAATGTTAGCAGCATTTGGTAATCAATGCGGAACTTGACCGGAAGTCAGTGGAGCTGTTGCAAAACAGGAGTGATATGGTGGATGGAGGGGTTTCTAGAGATGATACGTGCAGCTGAGTTCTGGACCAGTTGAAGCTTTTGGAGAGATTTGTGGGTAATACCAAAAAGGCGGGAGTTGCAACAATCAAGGTGGGCGGTTACAAGACTGTGGCCAAGGATGGCAGTGGTCTGGGGAGTAAGGGAGGGGCGGAGCTGGTGGATGTTACAGAGATAAAAGTAGGCAGACAGGCTAATGATATTGATATGAGATTGAAATGAAAGAGTACTGTCTAGGACGACACCCAGATTCTTTACTTGTGGGGACGGGTGAACAGAACAATTGTCAATGTTAAGAGAAAAGCTGTCAGTTTTGGATAATGTTGATTTAGTACCAATGAGCAGAACCTCAGTTTTATCGCTGTTTAGTTTAAGCAAATTTGAGGAAAGCCAATATTTTATTTGTGCTAAGCAGTCAATAAGGGAGGTTGGAAGGGGGTTTGCAGGCAAGGTAGAGCTGGGTGTCATCCGCGTAACGATGGAAATTAATTAATGTTGAATATGTGTTAATTGCTTGTGTGCTACAGGTGTTGTTTTTTTCAAGATCACACACTGTGCTTCCTTAAGAAACAGTCTGTGACCTCCTTTTTAATTTACCACCACTTCCTTGTTGTAATCCAGCTGTTTCTTCTAACTGTAAGATGGCGCGGGCATCTGCTGCCGTCGCGTCTGTTGCGCACATATACGCCCTGTTTGGGTGAGTAGACAGACGGAAAGTAATTTAGCTGCAATGCTGTACTTGTATAACTTATGTGACAAATAAATTTAATCTAATCTAAAAAGGCGGCTGGGAAGTGAAAGTTTTGTGCTGAATGTACTGAGGGCGGCTGGAGAGGTACGATTTGAACCAGTTTAGGGGAATCCGAGGGATACCAATTGAGGATGGTGGTGTGATAGATGGTGTCAAATGCTGCACTCAAGTCAAGGAGGATGAGGATGGAGAGTAAACCAGAATCAGCTGCCATTAAGAGGTCATTAGTGATTTTTATGAGAGCAGTTTCAGTGCTATGGAGAGGGTGGAAGTCAGACTGGAACTGTTCATACAGTTCCTTCTGAGATAGGCGAGTATGAATTTGATACGCTACTATTTTTTCAAGAATTTTGGAAATGAAGGGTAAATTTGAGATTGGACGTAAGTCATTGAAATTGGATCAGCACCAGGTTTTTTCAGAATTGGAATAATTAGAGCAGTTTTAAATGATGCAGGAACAGTTCCAGTGGAAAGAGAAGAGTGGATGATGGCAGAGATGAAAGAGACTAGAGAAGGAAGACAGGCTTTAACCAAAACTGGGGGAAGATGGTCCAGCTGACATGTTGATGGCTTAGACTTACTGATGATATCTGAGATTTCTGAAGTGGAAGGAAGCTGAAAGAAGCAGAAAGAATGACCAGGAGTGAATTACAGAAAGCAGTAGAACACAGATATGATGGTAGAGAGTCCGGAGCTTGGGTGATATTCTTATACAGAGAAAAAGAGTGATTTGGTGTTACCTTCGTTAGCTGAGATTATACCAGTGTAATATGTGGATTTGGTTTGAGCAATACAGTCCTTGTAGTGTAACATGACTATTGTAGATGTCTTTGTGAACAGTTAGACCAGTTTTCCGGTGGAGCTGCTCCAGTTGCCAACCTTTGGCTTTCATGAGTCGAAGTTAGGGCATAAACCAGGGGGCAGAACGAAAGAATGTAACAAACCTGGTTTTTAGCGGAGCAAGAGAGTTGAGTAAAGAATTAAGTCCAGTGTTATAGTGTGAAACAAGCTCATCAGGGGTGGTTAGAGTATGAATGTCAATTGAGGGAGTAGGTGCTGGAGGAGAGAGAATCCAAATCAATGTCCTTAATTTTGCAGAAAGAAATGAGGTGGGGAAGCTTATTGCTGGAGAGAGGGAGTCTGACATTAAATGAGAGGAGGAAATGGTCAGTTATAGGGAGTTCATCCGCTGTGTTGTCGAGAGAGGAGACACCAGAACAGCAGATGAGATCCAAGATGTTCTCACTCATTCGCACGATGTAAAATCTTTAGTAAGAGGGTTATTGATAATGTTCATGTGGATATTAAAATCTCCCAGCATTATATTGTTTAGTGAGAGGGTGGACAGGCGTGTGAGCAGGGCGGCAAATTCATTTAGAAAATCGGGATTAGGTTTTGGGGGACGGTAAACGGTGGTGATGATGGGAGTGGATCCAGACAGTTGACACATAGTGGATTCAAAAGAGGTTAAGGCAGGAACAGACACCTGAGAGACTTTCCACTTCTTGCGCTGAATTATTGCGAGACCTCCTTCCTGGCCATTGCCACGAGGTTGGCAGATGTAAACAAATCCTGGAGGAGTGGATTCATTAAATTGGGAGAGGTCATTGGGTTGTTGCCAAGTTTCAGTTAAACAAAGAAAATCAATTTTTTTGGCCAATGAGGAGATCCTGGATGAGATGTCCCTTGCTTGTAAGTGAGCAGATGTTGAGCAGACGGAAGTTAACGGTGACCGGGCTAGGCAGGCTAGCACACCATGGTCAGTGACCCGGCCGGTTTGACGATTTAAGGGTCGACGAGAAGTTGACCAGATGGATTTTATTGTTTTCGTTGGGTCTTGTTGGAAAGTTCAGCGAGATCCGCAATGGACATATCTCCAGTGTGGCAGGAATGTTATGTCCAAGTGGAGCAATAATGAAGCCAGCAGAGGTGCAGACAGGTGGTGAAAACGCAGCCGGAGAAGCTCGGTAACAGAGTACTGCCGCAGACCCATCTCGGTTTGATGAATATATGCCAACTGAGCCCAAAGAAGCACTGACCAGATGAGTCCTGCCTGTTAACATTTTCGGGCAGCTTGGACAGGTGAGAGGAGGCAGGAGGGTCTCGATGGCCAAAGCAGAACAGGTAAAAGAATTAATAGTCCGTATACCCCAGTCAAAGGTGTTGGCTAAATCGTTAATCTTGTTAAAATAGACAATGGTTGATACTGTCTGAACAATCGAAAAGTCCTTTAGTCCACTAGGCTAGACAACTAAAAGTTTAAAATTACAGACGAGCAGCAGCAGCAAAACGTGCCAGCATTCACTCTGTCCGGGTTTTCTATGGTTGAAATAGCTAGTGTGTGGAGTGTCGGTGGAACCCAAGCTTTGTCAGCTGAAGCCATATATATATTTCAACTCAAAGAGGGTTTGTAAGGGCTGATGGGGTAATGGCACATGGTCAGGCAATATGAGACTTACTAAATGCTATGCAATTTCCAACTAAGCAAGCTATTGTAAAATGTGCAGGACACAGAACAGATGGTTCCCTAATCATTAGAGGCAATAATTGTGTTGATCAACAAGCAAGGGAAGCAGCTTCTGCAGTCTTACAGTGCCTTGTAGGCCCAATAGTATATAGAGGTACAGAAGAAGAAGTTCATAGCAGATTTAACCAGCCTGAAAGAAATTTCTAGTCAATTTTAGAAAGGTTTATGGCGTAAAAGAAGAGCAGTTGGTGTTCATAATATGTGGTTTTAAAAAAAAAATGTCCTATATATGTAGACCCATTAAAACTTTAATACATTGTGTTGATCACTTTTTAAATAATTGTTAAGTTTGTATACAATTTATAACTGTAGAAAATCTATAACTACTCCATTAGGACACATTCCATAATAATAATTATGGATAGCATGGATACACGGATGTGTTAATTGTAACTTATGTATTCAGTAGATGGGTGGAAGCACATGCAATAGCTAAAGAAGATGCAGAATCTGCAGCCAGTGTCCTGCTAAGTTTCCCAGATTTGGCATACCAGATAAACATCTCTCTGACAATGGTCCACATTTTGTAAACCAAGTTATTAACATTATCACACAAGCCTTAACAATAAAACACAGGCTAGGCTGTCTGTATCATCCCAAGTCAGAAGCCATGGATGAAAGAAAAAAAATTGAACTTTAAAATCTAAAATTGCTAAAGTGTGCAAAGAGTGGGCAAATAGATAATTGGCTTAATGTTTTGCCTTTGGCATATGAGCATAAGGATTTCAACAAATCATGACATACATGTATCTCCACATGAAATGTTGACTGATAGACCAATGCCTTGCACATATCTCAGAGCCCCAAACAAAGGACCCAATTTGGCCATGCTGAAAAAAAAAATGCATCACTATGTTAAATGCTTAACTGAAATCCACAGGAAGTTCTGCCCGGTGATTATGTCTACACAAGTGTCTTCAGAAGGTGTTGGCAAGAGCCAAGGCAGGAAGGACCATTTAAAGTGTTCCTCGCCACACCCACAGCAGTCAGAGTTGAAGGCAAGAGTATGTGGATTCATCTAAACCCCTGCTCCAGAGGTCCACTCTTACTGGGACCACAGACATTACAACCACAAGATCAGCAAATACAGAGTCAAGCCCAACTAGACTCTGCAACAGAGATAAGATCAAGTGGCATTTCCAGGCCATAAACCAGAAGTGTCACAAGACAGACACCTAGTCAATATGACTCCAACAGCAATTCGGCTCCTGCTGAGGATGATGATCAGCAGTTCCATGAACACAACAAAAGCCAGCTGAGTGGACCAGGAAGGGGACCACAGACAAGTTCAACAGCCTGGTTCAGATTAAGTGTCAATGAGAATCAAAATTCTACGGCTGGTAAACAGTTAGCCTGTCTCCAACTATTAAACAATCTCAGTTTGAGATGTGGGTATAGCACCGTCTCAAACACAGCTATTCAAAAACATTGTGGAAGTTTCTCTGTGAGTAGTTGAAGGCATAAACTGTGAAGTAGTAGTACAGGTGCTGGTCATAAAATTTGAAAGAGTTGATTTATTTAAGTAATTCCATTCAAAAAGTGAAACTTGTATATTATACTCATTCATTACACACAGACTGATATATTTCAAGAGTTTATTTATTTTAATTTGATGATGATAACTGACAAGGTGCCAAGACCTGTTTGAAAATGAAATCTGCATCTCCATAAAGTTGGTCAACTGCAGGAAGCATGTTCTCTGCAAGTGCTCTGAAACTTCCTGGTCAACGCAGCCGTCTACCTTGAACCTCAGAAAACACAGTGGACCAACTTCAGCAGATGACAGGGCACCCCAAACCATCACTGACTGTGGAAACTTTACACTGGACCTCAAGCAATGTGGATTCTGTGCATCTCCTCTCTTCCTCCAGACTCTGGGACCTTGATTTCCAAAGGAAAAATTAAAATTTACTTTGGAATAAATAAAAAAATAAACTTTGGACCACTCAGCAGCAGTCCAGTCCTTTTTGTCTTTAGCCCAGGGGAGGCATTTCTGATGCTGTCTCTTGTTCAAGAGTGGTTTGACACAAGGAATGCGACACTGAACCCCATGTCTTACATACGTCTGTGTGGTGGTTCTTGAAGCACTGACTCCAGCTACAGTCCAGTCTTTGTGAATCTCCCCTACATTTTTGAATGGGTTTTGTTTCACAGTCCTCTCCAGGGTGCGGTTATCGCTTGTACACTTCTTTCTACCACATCTTTCCTTCCCTTCACTTCTCTATTAATGAGCTTGGAGACAGCTCTGTGAACAGCAGCCTCTTTAGCAATGACATTTTGTGTCTTGCTCTGCTTGTGTAAGATGTCAATGGTCACCTTTTGGACAACTGTCAAGTCAGCAGTCTTTCCTATGATTGTGGAGCCTACAGAACTAGACTGGGAGACCATTTAAAGGCCTTTGCATGTGTTTTGAGTTAATTAGCTGATTACAGTGTGGCGCCAGGTGTCTTCAATATTGAACATTTTCACAATTTTCTAATTTTTCTGAGATGCTGAATTTGGGGTTTTCATTAGTTGACAGTTATATTTCAAAAATGTATTTATTTTAATTTGATGATTATATCAGTCTGTGTGTAATGAATGAGTATAATATACAAATTTCACTTTCTGAATGGAATTACTGAAATAAATCAACTTTGCATGATATTACATGTGCATGAGGCTCTCTCTCTCAAGGTGTAGTTGATGCAGATAATAGCAGGGTTTCCATCCAACTTATACGCATTACTGAAAACTCAGCTTAATAATATGCACATCTGCATGCTTTTCTATCAACTGTGTAATGCAAATAAAAATGGACATTAGCCTGATAAAGTGATGTGTTCCAACCAATGACTGCATATATACATATCGACCATTATTATGCTCGGTAAACCTGTCTAACGTTAACTGACAAGAATGTCCGAAATCACTAAGGGTTTAGCACAGTTTTTTGTGATTACTAGATTATGGTAATTTGATTTGTAACTTATAAGCAATCTGTTAACTACAAAAACACCACAGTGAATGGTTTTGGTTCTTTTACACTTTTCTTTTCAAAAAGTATTAAAGTGTAATTGCATTAATGTGTACAAAATATAGAAATTATAGACTGAACTGAAGTTGAAGGCACTACTAAAATGCTAACCATGAATGTTTCTTCTGATTAATAATTGCTGTCTAATTGCGGAACAAAAATCAAATCCACCACTGGCAAGGAAATTCCTCTGTCCACCCCCCTCCTCTGTTCCCAGCAAGGGAGCATTTAGAGAGATTGGGAATATTCATTGGGTAGTGTGAGTAAAAACCAGGGACTGCATTTGAGCTTAAGTTAAATCACATTCCTTTTTATATAGTTCTGTAATATTTACATAATTTGCTTCACTCAAAAATGAGGGGTGTTATTTGCACTAAAATATATTTTTGATGCTGCTAAATCAAGTACACAAAAATAAATAAATAAATAAATAATAAATAATAAATAAATAAATTCCCCACAGTTGGTTACTTTGACTTTGTTTTATATATATATATATATATATATATATATATATATATATATATATATATAAAATAATTGTTTTAGCAGCACTATAATCTACTTAACATCATTTATTGAACCATCTTTATAAATAAAAATCAGTTAAGTTCAGAAATGTTGTACGTCTACTTATTATTAGTGACATTTTAGCATGCAAATAAAGCGAAAAACTTCTAGATATCGGCAAAAAAAAAAAAAAAAAAAAAAAAAAAAAAAAAAAAAATCAGCAGCACATATCGGCCATTGGCTGACTCTGACCTCTTAACATTGGCATTGGTTATAGAAAAACCCATATTGGTCAATCTCTAGTTTTTAGACCTTACAGCAATAGGTTTGGAATGTAAAATTATTGGACAAATTGCGGGATCACAGGCAGGACAGAGGGTGGGATCACAGGCAGGACCTCTGAGCTCCGCTCCGGACTGGGAACTTCTCAAAAAGAATATTTTGCTTCAGCAATGCTATGAGAGGCAGCATTGTTTTAGCTTTGACTGTTTCCTTAATCTTTGGTCACACACCCTAGACATTTTATGACCAAGTACAGTAAATTTATTACAGATTGCTTCTTTAAGTATATCTTAATGGTGTCTCAAATTAGTACAGTTAGAACACAGTTTTATTTTATTGTGTTTTAGTAGCATTAACGATATATATAATTTGCATACTAAGTGCATAGTTAGTACACCAAACATTAAACACTTTTAAGACATTAAATCATGAGTGCATAGAAGTATACCAAATATATTTAAATTAAACATATTTTACCCCTTGGATAACAATGATCAAAAATAATAAAATACAAATTTTACTTACAGCATCAGAGGTTTTAGCTTCTCCCCTTTTTCCATAAATAGAGAAATGAAGTTTGCGGCTGTTAGCTGAGTAAACTGCGGAATACTACAAAAAAACAAAAACAACACATTTATCATATTTAAAAGATACGCTGCAAATAGTATTTGACAAATGTTGCAAAAGTAAATCTCAAATGAGTTAATGGACAGAAACTATTTAAAATATATTAAAGAAATATCACAAAAAAAATTTCTTTAAGCATGAAACAAAAAAAGGTTTTGATAATAAATTGAACATGTTAATGTGTTTAATGAAAGGACTTATTAGAAGACCAAAAGAAGCTACAAAATCTTTTTCAGATCATAATTTTTAAATTCACTTGAACCTGCAGTTAAGTGCCAAAATAAATTTAAAAAATGCTTACAAACTTCTTACTTGTCAACCTGAATGCATGTTGTAAATATATACATACATACAACACACACCAAAAAAAGAAGGGCTGGGCAAAATGACAGTGAAAATTTCATAGAATAGACAAATTATGCTGTTTTCACACATTCCATTACAAAAAACGGAAATTAAAATGTTTATAGAAACAGCCAAAATATATTTCATTCTTTGCAAGCAAAGATGGCCCACTGCTTTTTTTCTAATCAGCTTTCTTAAGAGAATTTTCAAAGGTCAGTCTCGAGACCATAAATGAGCAGTCCTGTTTGTTCAGGCCATACATACGGGTCAGGTCTACTGTGTGCTCGGCAGATCTATTTTTGATTTAAAAAATTCCTTTCACACGGGTACAGTGACATTGACAGTGTTCAAAAGGTCAGTAGTGGTTCGTGTGCTCCTTTCAAAATGAGTCATCATCTTAGATAAGGGTGTCAGAAATGCTGTATTCATTGACCACTGAGCCTATGCTTCACTGGATTTGGAAAGCAAAACATACTGTTTTTACCAAGAGAGGAACATGACAGAACCACTGATAGAAAATGATTTTCCGTGTTTGTGGGTCAGCCACAATATCAATAGGCAGGGACCATTATTAGCAATGGGGGGCATAATTGACATGCAGTTGGAGGCCATGTACAAGGGGTGTGTTAAAGTTTTTAACCAGATACTCTCAGGCCAGAGGGACAGTCCCTGCAGGGCACATTTTAACCACACAGGTCAAACTTGCATGAAGAACTTATATGATCAAAGCAGCTGGAGATTTACAGTGGAGTATTTTACATGCATTTTTTTTTTTTTTCTAATTTTTTGGGCCAAGACTACTATTTATTTCAGTAGAAAGAGAAAACTGGACTATGGTCAGGACTGTGATGTATTTTTGGTTTTTAAGAGGTTGATGCAAGCGAGGAAGAAGTTGGATTTCATATTTTACAATGCAGTGAAAAATCTGTATGATTGAGAATGTGTGGGATTCTGACTGTATTTTCATGTGAATCAGTGTTAACTAGTGGAATATTAGTTGATGGGAATAGTAAAGTTCTGTATAAAACCCAATCCCATTCTCTATATGGAGTGACTTTATTGTTAACAGTATTTGAATTTTACAATTATTGCCCTGATCTAAATTTTTATTTTGTAAACTAAACATAAACTTAGCACAAAAATAAGGAAATTTGTGTTTGGTAGATTACTTACTTGTAATGCTTCTTGGCAATAAGTCTTATACAGTTGGAAAGCCTGTTAATTTACCTTTAATACCTTACACGAATACATGTAAACCTGTGTTAGTAAGCACTTCTACTTTGCCGAGATTCATCCACCTCACAGGTGTGGCATATGAATATGCTGATTAGACAGCATGATTATTGCAAAGGTGTGCCTTAGGCCACTATAAATTGTGCAGTTTACTTTTACTGTATTGGGGGGTGTCTAGACCAGTCTGAAAACCAGTCAGTATCTGGTCTGACCACCATTTACCTCACGCAGTGCAACACATCTCCTTCGCATAGAGTTGAATATTCATTGGCTCCTTATCAAGGGCTGTGCGACATATACACACATATATACATACATATACATATATATATATATACACATATATACACACACACAAATAATCAATAAAAACTAAAAATGAAAACATTCTATTTTTTAAAAATCCCCAAAATCCCAACAAAAATATAAGGATTTATAAATATTAAACATCACATTTATTTATAATTATTGCATAGTTCAAGAAAAAACACAGCATGATTTATTAATGCTAATAACCTACTTCATACAAGTGTCAGTGTACTCAGAACATTCACCAACATAATATAGACGATGGATTGAATGGTGTGAAAGATTTATTTTAAGTGAACAATTTTTTAGGAATGAAGATCATGATTTTTTTTCCATTTAATGGACATATTTTGTTTTACTAATAAATATTGAGGCTGTTTTGTTTGTTCTTTTGATGTACATAGATTGCATTGCGAGCATATATCAGTCCACTGTCATAAAAGGGCTGTCACCATTGGACCACTCAGATTACTGTCCTGTACAGGATATACTTCATTTAAAATCTCCTCAAACAGATTTTACATTCACAGAGACTTTTATTCTGGAAAACACACTAACACAAATATTACCAACAACTATAAAGAGATATAATAATGAGTATAAGCCTGATATAAAATGATTAAATGATGAAAATGTTGACACTGTGCTGATTAAAATTACTTACTAATCTTATTTATAAAGAATAAGGAAAAAGAACTTTATGAAGGAAAAAAATAATTTGACTGTGAATAGAGAAGTGCTGAAATGTGCCATTTTGTCTAAAAGTATGTTTAATCAGCAGCGGTCCGCCCAGAAAACGCTGTGTAAAACACTAGTGGACCTCCAACTTCTCCCTCAGTGGAACAACAGTGGTCCGCCGTCTCTTTGCTCTCAGGGAAAGCACCTGACAATTTCGAAACGATGCAACAGTGTCAATTATATAAAGTAGCAATATTATTAATTGGCGTATCACGCTGATAAAACCATCAATGCGTTAAAAAAATAACCACTCAAATTTCAACGATTTTCAATGATAATGATGAAACGACATACCGAAACAGTGTCTATATAAAACACTGAATCACGTGTTTTTTAAGACATAATACATCACTAATCATTTACAACAGTGCGAACCTGCAAGGTTACTTACCTTATCTGGGAAACAGGTTGGGTAACCGGTATTGACATATTAAAAAACACGTACAAAACGCTGACATACGCTGACAACCAAACTATATAAATGCAATTTAGGTGAAATATTTTTCTAACTTACACTAATCGATGGAAAGACCTTTTTTCCGAGGACACGGGAGACAGATATCACCGCCGCCATATTCTCCTTCCTGTTCCTTCACTTCTTCAGTGTTTATGGCGTAGGCAGCATGAGCAGAGCAGCATTAACGCCTCACAGTGTTCACTTAAGGTATACGTTTTAAAATAAAACGTGGTGTTCTGCCGAGTTGTGCTACGGTGCTACTTTGCAGCTCTGCGGATGTGGGGGCCTTAATTCCGCAAAACACTCAGAAGGGAAGCTGCCTACCTTAGGCAGTTAGTGATGCAGTTAGTGGTTTTGATTATTTGTTAATGGTAGCTGGTCGCTGAGCAGATTATAAATGGCCACAGCAATCTAAGTGGTTACATGTACACTGCCAGAAAAAATGTCACTGTGATGGTACCCTAAATTAGGAAATGCAATTGTACCATATTGTATTATATCATTTAATTTTATATTAAAATTGTGTCGATTACAAAATCCCAATTTAACCCCAGATACTAATATTTTGTGGTTTTATTTTACACTGTAATATATATATATATATATATATAGAGAGAGAGAGAGAACACACTCTGTGTATATATATATATATATATATATATATATAATATAAAACCCATATAAAAAATATATACACCCAGGAATATAAAGTGCAGTAGGAAAACTGCAGCAGAAAACACCCAGATGACTAAGTGTATGGTGTCTAACTGTTCAGGAGTGTGTTAGCATGTGGGAAGAAGCATTTCTGTAGCCTGGTTGTCCTGATCCTCATTTTGCTAAAGCACCGGCTTAAGGGGAGGTGCTACAACAGGTGGTGTCCAGGGTGTGAAAGATCGGAGATGATTTGCCTGTGAGGCATTAATGCTGCTCTGCTCATACTGCCTACACCATAAACACTGAAGAATCATTACCAATCATTAAGGACTATTTACAAATGATGGGGATTTTGAATGCCATTTATTGAAAAACTATGCAGTAATATCACTACTTTTTTCATAGGTACATACTATTGTAAAACCTGAACTGATATCTCTTTGTTGTATGGATATCTTTTTATAAATGACCATTATGTAAAGCTGCATACAAATATTAGGGGGGTTTTGGATGCCGGGATTTTGGATGTTCTCTACAAGCTATATAGTAGTATATTTATGTTTCATAGGTACATATCGGAGAACTGTTTTGCATTTAGTCAAACAATTTGATTATTAAAAGCTAACGTTTGGTGATTTTGTATTGCACTACATAGCGAAAAATCTAACAGATTAAGTCGCAGCCCAAGTTACTGCGAAAACTGTAATCAGTGAACCTTTTTAATTATGAAAGCAGCATAATTTTATAAAGCTCGTCATTCACGGATTTGATGTAATTCTCCTTAATTCTATTTACTTTATCCAATGTTTATTTTCACTGAAATATTCACTTTTAACTGGCTTTTAAATATGAACCAAAAAAAAAAAAAAGACGAATCAATGAACTCAGTTAAAATTCAAAACAAATGTATTGTGAATGTCTAAATATTTTAGCTATCTTATGAAAAAAACATACACCTTCATGGCTGAATTTAAGTAGTTCGGTCTGAGTTTGTCTTGTTTTGGCCAACATTTTAAAGGCATTCATCAAAGATTTATCCAAGGAGTGGGGGCTGAACTCGAATTGTCAGTAAAGAGCTCATAAACGGGATACTGTCAAATTATTAGCATGCAAGCTTACAAGAAACAGGAAAACTAACATTAAACTGACTTTCAGATAGGGTGATATAAACAGATTGTTCTGCACATGCAGCCTAAAGAACTGATCCATGTAACTGTAGGATTGCATTTGTAGCCTACACAGAGTATCTTTTATAAATTGCACAAATCATTGAACTGTAAAAGTGCATAATAAATAAATAAAATGATCACACGGGGAATTATTGGAGAATTCCTGTTATAACAAAAAATGTGTCCTTCAAGAGATTGTACCCACTGTATCGGGATTACAATTCCAATCCACCCATAAAACATTCATAACAGGTTTTGCATTAACTGAGAAATTTTATTAAAAAAGAGAATTTTTAAACAGTTTACAGATTTTACAATTTTAAAAGTGCAAATCAGTCAAGTAGCAAGTGCAACAGTATTCACAAATCATCTCCTAATTCCCCTCACTGAAAGCTTTGTGCTCTAGAAACAAAGTCATCTATCATTTCCTTCATTTTTTGCAGATCTGCCTTGTCTTCAGCGATAATTTCATCCAGCTTGTCCATCTTTTTAAGTTGGTCATTGCAGTGTTTCTGAAAATTAGAGAAGAAAATGTCACAGAAAACCACTGCATCAGTGTTTTTGGTTTCCAAATGTAGGTTACACAGCATAACTGCATATTTACTACTATTTTCACATTTGGATTATTAAGGATATCAGAGCCCACAATTTAAAACTTGCTAATATTTTCAGAAACTTTTAATGGATTGTGCCACTAATTGAGGATCAAATTCATTTTGCTATTTCATAACTAATATCTCGTAATTGAACATTTTAGTGACATAGTCTTTCTTACCTCCACTATGTCCAAGTGATTGGCTGCAACACTGAAGACTTGGGTCAAATTGTTTGCCATCAACCGGCTCTCCTCTGTGGTTTCTTGAAGAACTAAGTGGTACCTAATGGAAGAACACAGACCATTTGTTTTTCTTCCTAATTTGTTGACAGGAAAACTATCTAATATACATATACACATTTAATAAATATATAATTTGTATATTTTCATACATTCATTGTCCGAAGCCTAACCAGAATCACTGTGCACAAGGAACACACCCTGGAGGGGGCAGCAGTCTTTCACAGGGTGACACATTCACACCTATGGACACTTGAGTCGCCAATCCACCTACCAAAGTGTGTTTTCGGACCGTGGGAGAACACAAACTCCTCACAGTCACCTGAAGCAGGACTTAAACCCATAACCTCCAGGCCACTGGATCAGTGTGACTGTGACATGATAGAAGTAATATTATATATGAAATCTCACTGTAGTTGTGCAGATTTCAGTTGCTCTTCTGCCTCCTCATAGCCATCCATGACCTTCTTTTCTAGCAGCTTTTTGTTTCTTTCAGCAGAGTCCACCTCTGCTGCCCAATTTTCTTCTTCCTGAGCCCTCTCCTACTCAAACCAAAATTTGGCAAATATGTTCATCATGACAAGCTAATGAACTTTAATTCCATTTGCAGCAGCAGACATTTATCATACATCAACACTTTGAACAAAATAACCAGGAGGTAGTCTGTTATAAAACTATAATGAATATCACAAGGCTTCCCCTTAAATATTTCAAGTAACAGCTGTAACTGACATACCTGCATGTCATGCTCCATCTGCTGGTCCAATCTGCGGATCTGCTCTTTTATCAGCTTTAAATCATTCAATTTCTCAGATATGTCAGACTTTACCTAAAATAAGATGAGTTAATTAACTTATAATTTCTCTGAATGTCAAATTGCCAATGCATACATTACATTTTGTGAAAATGAACATCCATACAAAATTGCCAAAACAAAGATAAATCACCCATTGTGACTTTAATAAATGAAGCTAAAATTACATGTAGACGAATTTTCATACCTGCTCCACTGTCTCCTCTAGGCTGAGCTTCATATTTGTCAGACTGCTGAACTTATCTTCTACATCTGAGATCATGTTTTTAAGAGGATTCTACATGAATCATGAATTAGAGAATCAGAATGACAGTAGAGAATTTATTCAGATTTTGGCTTTGGTGTGGAAGTTGTTTTTTGTACCTGTATCTGGGTTCTGATCAGCGTAGCAGTGGTGGGCACATAGTCATCAAGAGTTTTGATCTCAAAATCATGGCCGCAGGCATTCTCTGCAGATTGGGGAATAAGCTTCAGGATGCGTGCCTGTTTGTGGTACTCTGCCAACTTCACCTCAGTCTACAAGGATAGATGAATAAGTATGTAAGCCAATAATGTAAGAAAACTATGCATGTATCAACCACAATAAAGTTAATATAGGATTCAGTTGTTATAGTACAGCTGTACTATATTTATATAATTAATAACCAATACTTCTGTTTCCATTTCATATCATTAGTAAAACAAGATCAAAAATTAAATTTTGAAAAAACCAAGCTCTTCCTGGAGCAGAGATCTTTACAAAGAGCTGTTAGATTCTTCATTCTTTCCAAAGTTCAAATATATTCCTATTTATTTAATTTACATAAAACTTTTGTTGTAGGTGTTACTTTTTATTTCATCAGTGGTATATTTTAAACATCCTTTAGATATTAGTGAGATTAATGAAGGGTGAAATTAGAGAGATTCCCTCAGTAACAGACTGACTTAACTCCAAAAATAATCAGTAAATATGATAAATGTGAGTAAATGCCATTTCAAATTTTAAAAGATATATAAATGTAATTTACTGTTTTATCCTCTACTTTGCTTATCCTTGCATAAAACTATAGACACATTGGAATATATGCTGGATTCACATCCTCCTCAATTCATACTTACAACTTTGGAGGTGCGAAACATGATGACATTGTGTTCATCTGGATATTGTTGGAAAGAATAAAATCTGCTGGAAATGAATGTACATAGTTATTTTAAAATTTTCTGTTGTCTGAGAGTGTTTACTTTCATTTATCACTCAGAAATAAAGTGTATTTGCTGAACATCTCAAATAAATGTGTAAAGATAAAACCAGTTCAGCTATCAGTCCCTGCCACTGTTCTTTATGAGACACGCACACAGCTTAAAAACTATGAAAGTGATCTCAGAGTTTCACAATAAGTATTACGAGTTGGGAGAGAGTTTATGTGCTATTTCCAAGTCAGGAAATTTATTTACAATAATTCATTATTCTTTCATTCTGTTTCATTTTTAAATAAACTTTTTTTTTGTCAGCAATTACTTAGTAACAGAAAGAAGAGGTAAAATTACACATTTGAAAATAACATTAGCAAATATATTAATATTATTTAAGAAGACATTTATAATAAAGCGTAAATGTTTTGACAGATGAGTTACTGTTAGAATAAAACCTCAAGGTAAAACACTGATCTTAATAGTATGATTAATACAACACTATCCTCTGAAATAACATAAAGTATGTATAATGCAGAAGCTTTAGGCCTCATCTGCATGTATCCAGAACTTTTTCTCACTTCATTTATGAAAATATCCCTGTACAGGAGGAGGTAAAAATGACAGCAAGGTCATACCAGCCCAGTAGGGGGCGTAGTACCTGATAAAGAGAGACATCAATACACCACAGAGCAGCAGACAAACACAGATTTAATCTCAAATCATTCCATACTCCCTACTTCCTCTGTAGTGTCGAGTGCATGTCATAAAAATGACTTCATCTAGATCTAAATACGGCAATATTTATATTTTTAAAACCCCACTGACCACAATTTGTCAGAATCTGAAATCTAGTTCTGTGTAGACTAGGGTAACCAGGCGTCCTCTTTTACCCGGACATGTCCTCTTTTTTAAACTTAAAAAAATGTCCGGCCGGAATTTCACAAACGTCCGGGATTTAGTTTTTCTAGAGCTTACATAGAATTAGGAGAAGTGTTTCATTCACAAACTAGTCCCGCCCTCCCCTACTCCATTTGGTTCGCTTGAGTGAAAAGGGGGAGTGGTGAAGTAGCCTAAAACCTTCTGATTGAATGGTCTGACTGTAGAGCTACCGTTATTGGTCGATAACCTTCTCTGTAAACATTTAATTGGTCAGCCTGCATGTCAGTGAGAAGGGTATCTCTGCAGGCCGGAGGCAGCTCCAAGTGGGAGGTACAGCTCCAAGTGGGTGGTACAGCTCCAAGTGGGCCGTACAGCTCCAAGTGGGAGGTACAGCTCCAATTGGGCCGTACAGCTCCAAGTGGGCCGTACAGCTCCAAGTGGGTGGTACAACTCCAAGTGGGCCGTACAGCTCCAAGTGAGCGCGGAAGAACATTTTAAGCACGACTCAAGCACGTCGCTGGCTTTGAGATATGTAGTTGTCGTAAAAAGGCTCTGGAGACGACCCAGAGGCTAAAGAACCTTTTTTATTTGTTTTTAAAAACAGGGCTGATATGGAGCTGTTTCTGAAATCTTGTGTTGATGAGCAGGGTCTCAGGGTCAATGCGATGTCTGTGGTTACGCCATGCCCCTCACCCCAGAATTTTCTTAAGGCAAGTAAACTGGACTGTAGGGCCCTCACCTCAATTCTTAAGGCACAGATACTAGACTGCAGGGCCCCTTATACACCACAGTTCAGATAGTGTGTATAGTCTTATATTTTTAGAAACCTAGGCTGTCTGGTTCACTGTGACGTCCTGCTTTGCATAAAATGCCCTGCACAAAATAGGTATCCTAGTTATTTTCTTTTTTCTAACAATTTTCCATAACTAATGCAGCTGAGATTGCTCTGTTTGAGCATTGTTTGGAAGTTTAACCCGAATCCCGCATTTTGCGGGGTAGAAACACACCTTATATAATCAGCTTTGTAAGTCTTGAATGTCTGAATGCTTCTGTGAGCTCTGTATACCGTTAGAAAGCGCAGATCCTACCGTTTCTAAAAATAGCGCTCTCATCGCGGTGCTGTGAAGCCTCTGGGAGTAATCCAGTGTGAAAAACCACCTAAAAATCAAGGCCCTCCTTCAAAATTTTGGTCCTATGTCCTTGTCATGAAAGACTAATGATAGGCGCTAAAATCAGAAAAAAAGCCGCTGAAAAAGGGACAAGAAAGACGCTGTTTACTTTCAGTTTCGTTTTGACTCACATAACGTCAACCCACGCTGTCTCTGGGCAGAAAAATATGAGTCATCAGCAAAAACATATTTCTATTATTGATTTATAGTTTTTCAAGGTTTTTTTTAGGTTTCACATCAAATAACACTGCATTAGATCAACAAATATAAACTAAAAAGCTTAAATAATTATTTATTGTGTGTTTTCTAAATAAACAAGTATTATTTCATCATTTTTTAAAAAGATTATAATAATAATAATAACTGTAAACATTATCAGCATCTGAGAAAACTGCCAAAGTACCAAAATGTTTTTATTTGTTGGGATATTGTCCATATTTGCCCTGAACTAAATTCCTGAAAGTCTGGGCCTGCTGTGACTGTCAGAACTTTATCAGTCATACATCCCAGAGCTTAGAATATCAAGAAAAATATGTCCGTCTGATGCTAAAAATTTATTTTGTCACAGTAATATGACATGTAATAAATTAGAATCAAAAATGCTTATGTTTTCAACTAAAATACACCTCACACTAACAATCTGTGTCAAGATATCCACTGTGGGAATATTATTTCAAGGCTGTACATTGAGAAATATGAAAAAAAAAAAAGCAGGCGCTAGGTAAAATTTTTGGTCAAAACATGACAAATTTATAGAAAAATTGATTTATCGGTCAGCATGAAAACCTCAAGTGATTATATATTTGAGTAGCTAAGGTTCTTTAGAAAATAAAACATCATAGCCATATTCAATATGTCACATAATTACTGTTTAAATGCAACTGAAAGAGGCACTGACAAATAAACGGAATAGCAAAATAGCTATATATATAGGGTCCATCGAGTTAAGAGAATGTCAGTGAGTTATTTGGGACATTGTGTTAGATTATTGTGTATTTTGTAGTACAGCTCTATGCCTGGTGACCATGTAATAACTGTTTTGTTTTCAGTGTTAATATTGTACCTTGTAAACACTGAGTACATTATATGGAGTACATTTTCAGCATTATGTGACTTACATACTTGTTTGGTTGGGCTTAATATGTGAAATTCTTGCAATAAAAAGAGAATAACCATTTAACTAAGACCACATGTACTGAGAATGATAATGTTTGCTTACATATAGGCTACTACTCACTTGCTGACAAGAGACATGACAGTAAATATGGGTTCATCAGCACAGCTCAGTGCTGGGGTGCTATATATTCCTCGCCTGGCATTAGGTTCATGTTTCTCTACTCCAAAGAATCCAGTTCTATTGTCAGTGTTTCTCTACGGGAATCAGAGAGGCAGTGTGTGCACATCTGTGTTAGTAACGGTTGCAACTTAATGTAGAATATATTCAATACAAATTTGTCCTCAAATATTTGTACATATGGTGTATTTCTGAAATAAATTAAACTGAATAAATGAACTATATTAAAATAAATTGGTAGCCCTTCGGGCGGCACGGTAGTGAGGCAGGTAGTGTTGCAGTCACACAGCTCCAGGTTGTGGGTTTGAGCCACACTCCATGTGATGGTCTGTGAGGAGTTGAATTAGATAAGCAGTTTCAGACAATGAATAAATGAATGATAGTCCTTCTACAAATTCACATTCACAATCCAGGTAATAATAAAGGGAGGCTTTCTGACAGTCTAAGCCAGTGTTATCTAATTCTGATCCTATTCTACCTGTTCAAACAAACTTGATTCAACTCATTTTCTGAGTAGGGTGTTCCAGGACCTGGTTCTGATGCCAAATCAAAGTATGTGTGATTATCTGAACACAAAGAGTAATACATAATACTCTACAACAAGGACATGCTTCTATAAAGAATCATTTAAAATCACGCAAAGGAACTAGATGAAGTACAGTGAACTTCTCTGAATGTCTGTTTATATTCTTAATTGAACCAAATTTCCTGAAAGGGTGCACCACTATCTTGGAATTCATTAAACCATAACTACATTACAGTGAATTTCCATCTTATTAAGTTCACCTCACTTGTAGCTACATGCACTGACTCTATTGTCATAAACACCCACCATGACTGATTATTTGCAAATTATTAGCACCATTTCTCCCATGTCCATTACTGGAAAGGAGCTGCTTTAAATATTTATTTCAATAGTGGGCCATAAGTGTTACTTAAGGGTTTACACATTTATACTGATTATAATCCAATACTGTGCTGAGTACAAAACAAATAATACAGTCCTATAATTCTGTAATCAAATCAAAATAATGATTGTAGACATGAGAAACCTAATGGATTTCATAAGTTTGCAGTTCACCCTATAATCAGGTTACCAAAAATATATCATTAAAATATCAGAAGTGCTATGTATTTCGTTTTCACTGAAACGTAATATTTTAAACTACAGCTAGTAGAGGGTACCTAGTTCTGTTGGAGATAAACTATGCCCTTTTTTCAAAACACAAAGGCTGCATTTCCTACATTCGCCTTCCCACAAAACATCTAAATCCCCCACTTTCTGGTTTCTACCCACTTGCTGCGTACGCCCCTCCCACTTGCTGGTTTCCACCCACTTGCTGGTTTCCGCCCACTTGCTGGTTTCCGCCCACTTGCTGGTTTCCGCCCACTTGCGGGCCTCCGGCCTGCAGAGATATGTACTTGATGTCAGTAGCCGTCCACCACCCCCCACCCCAGTGACGTGTCCTCTTTTTCACCATCTCAGATCTGGCCATGCTAGTATAGACACTGTAGTTTTATGACTTATGTATTTCACTATATAGGAAGTAAGGAGCTCTTTGTGTTTCAGCCAGAAACAGGCACATGATATTATTACAGCATTTTCCAAAACTTTTCCCGTAACCATGATCACACTCAAAATGGAGTTTCCAAAAATCTCCACATTGGATAGTGTTCATGAAAAACCCTTTTGTTTTCGTGCGGCAGGAGGCCAAACAGACAAAAATTGTTTAAAATATCTGGATGCACGTGGATGGGGCCTAAGATTCTTTGTAGTAAACATTATCAGAATACATCCTTTAAACTAGAAGTACTGTAGGTGACATGACACAAAAATAACATCACAGTAATATCATTTATTAGAACCAGAACTGCTTTATAATCAGCTTTATAATCTGTAATGTGTATAGTTACATAATTAAAAAAAGGAAGCAAAATAGACACATTTATGTTCTGAAGACTTTTGGATACACCTGTTCAAATACCTTTCACACATGCAGGTTAGCTATCTAGTTCATTAGCATGCTAGCAGAATTATTGGCTGTTACTACTTAATGATTAACATTGTATTATTTCTTTAGTTTCTCATTTAAAGTTAATTAAATCAATTAGATTTTATGTTTCTTTAAATTAACTGCAATTTCTTTTAAACATTCTAACACTGTTCACTCACCTGTGTGAGAGCCTGAGTTAGGTGAAATGTTTTGAACCTGTTTACATTGTTCACTCGCCTGTGGGAGAGTCTGAGTCAGGTGAGATGTTTTGAACATGTTTACATTGTTCACTTGTCTGTGGGAGAGCCTGAGGCAGGTGAGATGTTTTGCATAGTGAAATATTGATCCTGAAGGATCAGTTTCTTTATGTTCTCTTTAAGATCAGTGAAATAATCTTTCAGATCTTTTATCTGGTTCCAGTTATTAAACATGTGTTTGATGTAAGCATCCAATACATGTGCACATCCAATATCAATTCTGACAGATGAACTCAGCAGTTTAAGCTCAGAATCATAAGCTCGACACTTAAGTTTTCTTCCCATACACGGAGGTCCATAACAAAAGGATGTTTCCAAATTAAAGGAGATAGTGGAACGCTTAAAGTTCTCATACTTCTTTAGCAGATCCTGTAGGTCCCTAATATAAAGGTCAACCAAGTTGCTGATAGCAGTCACACAGGTGTCCAGGTTCCTCTTACAGCTCATGCTGCCTTCCGTCCTTTTGAGGCGTGCTGCATGAATGAACATCTGTGAATGGAAGGCAGCACCGTTGGTCCAGTGCTTCATGGCCTGGGAGCTCATGTGATTGGAATTGAGCATGGAGTTCCTCAGGCGTGTTAGTTGGTTACTCAGCTGTTTTTCCAGGCGTTCAGTCTCTACCAACACTTTTGATGGCTCCTGCACAAATATGTAGTAGCGCTTCATGAACTCATCCATAGTGTCCTTCACACCCTCAGCTTTTTCCTCAGCAAACACACGACGCAGCATGTCCTGAACATTGTCACTTCTTTCTGTGGTAAATGTCTTGGCTGTGATGTCCAGTATGAAAGAGATGATCAGTGCCCCCAATCCCACTGCATGTGGTATGGCTTTGAAACCAGAAAGAGAAGAGCCCAGGCTCGCTATGAAACCTGGAGCGTTGTTGCCAATGACACTGAACAGCTCAGAAGAGTAGCGCTCCAGCTCAGCTGTGGAATTCAGCCCAGAATATTTAATTAAAGAGCAATCAATGCCAATATCAGGAAGGACACCAGATATCAGAGATTCGTTAAACAGCAGGCCTGCCGACAGCTGTTCCCTCTCTTCATAACTGGAGGAACTTCCACCCATGATGAAGCAAGGACTAGCTTAGCTGTGCAAAAACAGATGAAGCAAGGAACTGAGCTTTTACAGCCCTACAGACCAAATTCCAGAAGTGTGTCGCAAGGAGCAACATGAGCTTACCATCCCCTTCCAGAAAAAATAACACCTCTCCCCATTGGTTCTTACAGCGTAGTGGGATGAACATTTACAGAAATCTGAGACTGTGTTTGAGGTCCTCACTTGGTTGAAATGTCTGTTAGTTCAATTTTGTAAGCACCAGTTTATTGGGCTCAGGAGACTTGCTTGAGATTCTTCTTCAAGTTCTGAGGAGAAACATGGAAAAATGAAAACATGAGATACAGGACAGACAACTTAAGTGTAATGTACCTAAACTCAAGAGGAGGCACAAGAGAGTGCTTTGCTCAGGAGAAATATCTGAACAGGCCCAAACAGCGAGCATATATCAGTCCACTGTAAAAACTCTGTCACACCACTGATTGTAGGCCACTGCTGGTCCACCATCGGAAAATTCAAATTACTGTCCTGTACAGGATATAACTAATTTATAATCTCCTCAAACAGATTTTACATTCACAGACATTTTATTCTGGAAAACAAACTAATACAAATATTACCAACAACTATAAGAGATATAAAAATGAGTATAATCTGATATAAAATGATTAAATGATAAAAATGTTGACACTGTGCTGATTAAAATTATTTACTAATCTTATTTATAAAGAATTACAAAAGAACCTAATGAAGGAAAAAATGTAAATTGGACTGTGAATGGAAAAGTGCTAAAATGTGGCATTTTGTCAAAAATTCTGTTTAACCAACAGTGGTCCGCCCAAAAAACGTTGTGTAAAACACTAGTGGACCTCCCACTTTGCCCTCAGTGGGTCAACAGTGGTCTGCCCAGAAAACGCTGTGTTAAACACATGTGGACCTCCAAATTTTCCCTCAGTGGGCCAATAGTGGTTTTGTGCGTGCTGCACGCTCCCTCTGAGTGTTTTGTGCGCTCTGTCTTTGAGTGTTTTGTGCGCACTGCGCACTTTTTCTGAGTGTATTGTGCGCGCTGCGCGCTCTCTCTGAGTGTTTAGTGCATGCTGCACGCTCTCTGTGAGTGTTTTGTGTGCGCTGCGTGTTCTCTGTGAGGGTTGTGTGTGTGCTGCGCGTTCTCTGTGAATGTTTTGTGCACACTGCGCGCTTTCTCTGAGTGTTTTGTGTGTGCTGCGCACTCCCTCTGGGTGTTTTGTGCGTGCTGCGCGCTCTCTGAGTGTTTTGTGCGTGCTACGCGCTCCCTCTGATTGTTTTGTTTTGTGCTGCGCGCTCCCACTGAGTGTTTTGTGTGCGTTGTCTTTGAGTGTTTTGTGTGCACTGCACGCTTTCTCTGAGTGTTTTGTGCGCGCTGCCGCTCTCTCTGAGTGTTTTGTGCGCGCTCTCTCTGAGTGTTTTGTGCGCACTGCGCGTTCTCTCTGATTGTTTTGTGCGCACTGCGCGTTCCGTCTGATTGTTTTGTGCGCGCTGCGTGCTTCCTCTGTATGTTTTGTGCGTGCTGTGCGTTCTCTGAGAGTGTTTTGTGCGCACTGAGTGCTTTCTCTGAGTGTTTTGTGCATGCTGCCCGCTCCCTCTGAGTGTTTCGTGAATGCTGCGCACTCCCTCTGAGTGTTTCGTGTGTGCTGCGCACTCCCTCTGATTGTTTTGTGCATGCTGCGCGCTGTCTCTGAGTGTTTTCTGCGCGCTGCGTGCTCTCTCTGAGCGTTTTGTGCGCACTGCGCGTTCTCTCTGAGTGTTTTGTGTGTGCTGCGTGTTCCGTCTGATTGTTTTGTGCACGCTGCGTGCTTCCTCTGTGTGTTTTGTTTGTGCTGCGCACTACCTCTGAGTGTTTTGTGCATGCTGCGCACTCCCTCTGAGTGTTTCGTGCATGCTGCGCGCTCCCTCTGATTGTTTTCTGCGCGCTGCGTGCTCTCTCTTAGTGTTTTGTGCACGCTGCGCGCTCCCTCTGAGTGTTTTGTGCGTGCTGTGCACTCCCTCTGATTGTTTTGTGCGTGCTGCGCACTCCCTCTGATTGTTTTGTGGGCGCTGCACGCTCCCTCTGAGCGTTTTGTGCATGCTGTGCGCTCCCTCTGATTGTTTTCTGCATGCTGCCTGCTCTCTCTGATTGTTTTGTGTGCGCTGCGCGCTCCCTCTGAGTGTTTTGTGCGTGTTGTGCACTCCCTCTGGGTGTTTTGTGCGTGCTGCGCGCAGTCGCTGATTGTTTTGTGTGCGCTGCTCGCTCCCTCTGAGTGTTTTGTGCAAGCTGCGCGCTCCCTCTGATTGTTTTATGTGCGCTGCACGCCCCCTTATGAGTGTTTTGTGCAAGCTGCGCGCTCCCTCTGTGTGTTTTGTGCGCACTCCGCACTCCCTCTGATTGTTTTGTGTGCGCTGCACGCTCCCTCTGAGTGTTTTGTGCAAGCTGCGCGCTCTCTCTGAGTGTTTTGTGCGTGCTGCGTGCAGTCTCTGATTGTTTTGTGCAAGCTGCACGCTCCCTCTGAGTGTTTTGTGCGCGCTGCGTGCTCTCTCTGAGTGTTTTGTGTGCGCTGCTCACTCCCTCTGATTGTTTTGTGTGCGCTGCACGCTCCCTCTGAGTGTTTTGTGCGCGCTGCGTGCTCTCTCTGAGTGTTTTGTGCATGCTGCGCGCAGTCTCTGATTGTTTTGTGTGCGCTGCTCGCTCCCTCTGATTGTTTTGTGCAAGCTGCGCGCTCCCTCTGATTGTTTTGTGTGCGCTGCACGCTCCCTCTGAGTGTTTTGTGCAAGCTGCGCGCAACCTCTGTGTGTTTTGTGTGTGCTGCGCACTCCCTCTGATTGTTTTGTGTGCGCTGCACGCTCCCTCTTACTGTTTTGTGCAAGCTGCACGCTCCCTCTGTGTGTTTTGTGCGTGCTGCGCACTCCCTCTGATTGTTTTGTGTGCGCTGCACGCTCCCTCTGTGTTTTGTGCAAGCTGCTCGCTCCCTCTGAGTGTTTTGTGTGCGCTGCACGCTCCCTCTGAGTGTTTTGTGCAAGCTGCGCGCTCCCTCTGTGTTTTGTGCATGCTGCGCACTCCCTCTGATTGTTTTGTGTGCGCTGCACGCTCCCTCTGAGTGTTTTGTGCAAGCTGCGCGCTCCCTCTGAGTGTTTTGTGCAAGCTGCACGCTCCCTCTGAGTGTTTTGTGCAAGCTGCGCGCTCCCTCTGAGTGTTTTGTGCGTGCTGCTCACTCCCTCTGATTGTTTTGTGTGCGCTGCACGCTCCCTCTGAGTGTTTTGTGCGCGCTGCGTGCTCTCTCTGAGTGTTTTGTGCGTGCTGCGCGCAGTCTCTGATAGTTTTGTGTGCGCTGCTCGCTCCCTCTGAGTGTTTTGTGCAAGCTGCGCGCTCCCTCTGATTGTTTTGTGTGCGCTGCACGCTCCCTCTGAGTGTTTTGTGCAAGCTGCGAGCTCCCTCTGTGTGTTTTGTGCATGCTGCGCACTCCCTCTGATTGTTTTGTGTGCGCTGCACGCTCCCTCTGAGTGTTTTGTGCAAGCTGCGCGCTCCCTCAGAGTGTTTTGTGCGTGCTGCGCACTCCCTCTGATTATTTTGTGTGCGCTGCACGCTCCCTCTGAGTGTTTTGTGCAAGCTGCGCGCTCCCTCTGTGTGCTTTGTGCGTGCTGCGCACTCCCTCTGATTGTTTTGTGTGCGCTGCACGCTCCCTCTGACTGTTTTGTGCAAGCTGCACGCTCCCTCTGAGTGTTTTGTGCGTGCTGCGCACTCCCTCTGATTGTTTTGTGTGCGCTGCACGCTCCCTCTGAGTGTTTTGTGCAAGCTGCGCGCAACCTCTGTGTGTTTTGTGTGTGCTGCGCACTCCCTCTGATTGTTTTGTGTGCGCTGCACGCTCCCTCTTACTGTTTTGTGCAAGCTGCACGCTCCCTCTGTGTGTTTTGTGCGTGCTGCGCACTCCCTCTGATTGTTTTGTGTGCGCTGCACGCTCCCTCTGTGTTTTGTGCAAGCTGCTCGCTCCCTCTGAGTGTTTTGTGTGCGCTGCACGCTCCCTCTGAGTGTTTTGTGCAAGCTGCGCGCTCCCTCTGTGTTTTGTGCGTGCTGCGCACTCCCTCTGATTGTTTTGTGTGCGCTGCACGCTCCCTCTGAGTGTTTTGTGCAAGCTGCGCGCTCCCTCAGAGTGTTTTGTGCGTGCTGCGCACTCCCTCTGATTATTTTGTGTGCGCTGCACGCTCCCTCTGAGTGTTTTGTGCAAGCTGCGCGCTCCCTCTGTGTGCTTTGTGCGTGCTGCGCACTCCCTCTGATTGTTTTGTGTGCGCTGCACGCTCCCTCTGACTGTTTTGTGCAAGCTGCACGCTCCCTCTGAGTGTTTTGTGCGTGCTGCGCACTCCCTCTGATTGTTTTGTGTGCGCTGCACGCTCCCTCTTACTGTTTTGTGCAAGCTGCACGCTCCCTCTGTGTGTTTTGTGCGTGCTGCGCACTCCCTCTGATTGTTTTGTGTGCGCTGCACGCTCCCTCTGTGTTTTGTGCAAGCTGCTCGCTCCCTCTGAGTGTTTTGTGTGCGCTGCACGCTCCCTCTGAGTGTTTTGTGCAAGCTGCGCGCTCCCTCTGTGTTTTGTGCGTGCTGCGCACTCCCTCTGATTGTTTTGTGTGCGCTGCACGCTCCCTCTGAGTGTTTTGTGCAAGCTGCGCGCTCCCTCTGAGTGTTTTGTGCGTGCTGCTCACTCCCTCTGATTGTTTTGTGTGCGCTGCACGCTCCCTCTGAGTGTTTTGTGCGCGCTGCGTGCTCTCTCTGAGTGTTTTGTGCGTGCTGCGCGCAGTCTCTGATAGTTTTGTGTGCGCTGCTCGCTCCCTCTGAGTGTTTTGTGCAAGCTGCGCGCTCCCTCTGATTGTTTTGTGTGCGCTGCACGCTCCCTCTGAGTGTTTTGTGCAAGCTGCGCGCTCCCTCTGTGTGTTTTGTGCATGCTGCGCACTCCCTCTGATTGTTTTGTGTGCGCTGCACGCTCCCTCTGAGTGTTTTGTGCAAGCTGCGCGCTCCCTCAGAGTGTTTTGTGCGTGCTGCGCACTCCCTCTGATTATTTTGTGTGCGCTGCACGCTCCCTCTGAGTGTTTTGTGCAAGCTGCGCGCTCCCTCTGTGTGCTTTGTGCGTGCTGCGCACTCCCTCTGATTGTTTTGTGTGCGCTGCACGCTCCCTCTGACTGTTTTGTGCAAGCTGCACGCTCCCTCTGAGTGTTTTGTGCGTGCTGCGCACTCCCTCTGATTGTTTTGTGTGCGCTGCACGCTCCCTCTGAGTGTTTTGTGCAAGCTGCTCGCTCCCTCTGAGTGTTTTGTGTGCGCTGCACGCTCCCTCTGAGTGTTTTGTGCAAGCTGCGCGCTCCCTCTGAGTGTTTTGTGCGTGCTGCTCACTCCCTCTGATTGTTTTGTGTGCGCTGCACGCTCCCTCTGAGTGTTTTGTGCGTGCTGCGCGCTCTCTGAGTGTTTTGTGCGTGCTACGCGCTCCCACTGAGTGTTTTGTGCGTGTTGTCTTTGAGTGTTTTGTGTGCACTGCGCGCTTTCTCTCAGTGTTTTGTGCGCACTCCGCGTTCCATCAGATTGTTTTGTGCGCGCTGCGTGCTTTCTCTGTATGTTTTGTGCGTGCTGTGCGTTCTCTGAGAGTGTTTTGTGCGCACTGAGCGCTTTCTCTGAGTGTTTTGTGCATGCTGCCCGCTCCCTCTGAGTGCTGCGCGTTCTCTGTGAATGTTTTGTGCACACTGCGCGCTTTCTTTGAGTGTTTTGTGCGTGCTGCGCACTCCCTCTGGGTGTTTTGTGCGTGCTGCGCGCTGTCTCTGATTGTTTTCTGCGCGCTGCGTGCTCTCTCTGAGTGTTTTGTGTGTGCTGCGTGTTCCGTCTGATTGTTTTGTGCACGCTGCGTGCTTCCTCTGTGTGTTTTGTTTGTGCTGCGCACTACCTCTGAGTGTTTTGTGTGTGTTGCGCGCTGTCTCTGATTGTTTTCTGCGCGCTGCGTGCTCTCTCTGAGTGTTTTGTGCATGCTGCGCGCTCCCTCTGAGTGTTTTGTGCGTGCTGCTCACTCCCTCTGATTGTTTTGTGTGCGCTGCACGCTCCCTCTGAGTGTTTTGTGCAAGCTGCGCGCTCCCTCTGAGTGTTTTGTGCGTGCTGCTCACTCCCTCTGATTGTTTTGTGTGCGCTGCACGCTCCCTCTGAGTGTTTTGTGCAAGCTGCGCGCTCCCTCTGATTGTTTTGTGCGTGCTGCGCACTCCCTCTGATTGTTTTGTGTGCGCTGCACGCTCCCTCTGAGTGTTTTGTGCAAGCTGCGCGCTCCCTCTGGGTGTTTTGTGCATGCTGCGTGCAGTCTTTGATTGTTTTCTTAGCGTGCGTGCTCTCTCTGAGTGTTTTGTGCGCACTGCACGTTCTCTCTGAGTGTTTTGTGCATGCTGCGCGCTCCCTCTGATTGTTTTCTGTGCGCTGCCTGCTCTCTCTGAGTGTTTTGTGCATGCTGCGCGCTCCCTCTGGATGTTTTGTGCGTGCTGCGCGCTGTCTCTGATTGTTTTGTGTGCGCTGCACGCTCCCTCTGAGTGTTTTGTGTGTGCTGCGCACTCCCTCTGGGTGTTTTGTGCGTGCTGCGTGCTGTCTCTGATTGTTTTCTTCGCGCTGCGCGCTCCCTCTGAGTGTTTTGTGCATGCTGCGCAATCCCTCTGAGTGTTTCGTGCGTGCTGTGCACTCCCTCTGATTGTTTTCTGCATGCTGCCTGCTCCCTCTGAGCATTTTGTGCATGCTGTGCGCTCCCTCTGATTGTTTTCTGCATGCTGCCTGCTCTCTCTGAGAGTTTTGTGTGCGCTGCGCGCTCCCTCTGGGTGTTTTGTGCGTGTTGTGCACTCCCTCTGGGTGTTTTGTGCGTGCTACGCGCTCCCACTGAGTGTTTTGTGCGCGTTGTCTTTGAGTGTTTTGTGTGCACTGCGCGCTTTCTCTCAGTGTTTTGTGCGCACTCCGCGTTCCGTCAGATTGTTTTGTGCGCGCTGCGTGCTTTCTCTGTATGTTTTGTGCGTGCTGTGCGTTCTCTGAGAGTGTTTTGTGCGCACTGAGCGCTTTCTCTGAGTGTTTTGTGCATGCTGCCCGCTCCCTCTGAGTGCTGCGCGTTCTCTGTGAATGTTTTGTGCACACTGCGCGCTTTCTTTGAGTGTTTTGTGCGTGCTGCGCACTCCCTCTGGGTGTTTTGTGCGTGCTGCGCGCTGTCTCTGATTGTTTTCTGCGCGCTGCGTGCTCTCTCTGAGTGTTTTGTGCGTGCTGCGCGCTCTCTGAGTGTTTTGTGCGTGCTACGCGCTCCCTCTGATTGTTTTGTTTTGTGCTGCACGCTCTCTCTGAGTGTTTTCTGCGCGCTGCGTGCTCTCTCTGAGTGTTTTGTGTGTGCTGCGTGTTCCGTCTGATTGTTTTGTGCACGCTGCGTGCTTCCTCTGTGTGTTTTGTTTGTGCTGCGCACTACCTCTGAGTGTTTTGTGTGTGTTGCGCGCTGTCTCTGATTGTTTTCTGCGCGCTGCGTGCTCTCTCTGAGTGTTTTGTGCGCACTGCACGTTCTCTCTGATTGTTTTCTGCGCGCTGCCTGCTCTCTCTGAGTGTTTTGTGCATGCTGCGCGCTCCCTCTGGATGTTTTGTGCGTGCTGCGCGCTGTCTCTGATTGTTTTGTGTGCGCTGCACGCTCCCTCTGAGTGTTTTGTGTGTGCTGCGCACTCCCTCTGGGTGTTTTGTGCGTGCTGCGTGCTGTCTCTGATTGTTTTCTTCGCGCTGCGCGCTCCCTCTGAGTGTTTCGTGCGTGCTGCGCACTCCCTCTGATTGTTTTCTGCATGCTGCCTGCTCCCTCTGAGCGTTTTGTGCATGCTGTGCGCTCCCTCTGATTGTTTTCTGCATGCTGCCTGCTCTCTCTGAGAGTTTTGTGTGCGCTGCGCGCTCCCTCTGGGTGTTTTGTGCGTGTTGTGCACTCCCTCTGATTGTTTTGTGTGCGCTGCTCGCTCCCTCTGAGTGTTTTGTGCAAGCTGCGCGCTCCCTCTGATTGTTTTGTGCATGCTGCGCACTCCCTCTGATTGTTTTTGTGTGCGCTGCACGCTTCCTCTGAGTGTTTTGTGCGTGCTGCGCACTCCCTCTGATTGTTTTGTGTGCGCTGCTCGCTCCCTCTGAGTGTTTTGTGCAAGCTGCGCGCTCCCTCTGATTGTTTTGTGCATGCTGCGCACTCCCTCTGATTGTTTTTGTGTGCGCTGCACGCTTCCTCTGAGTGTTTTGTGCGTGCTGCGCACTCCCTCTGATTGTTTTGTGTGCGCTGCTCGCTCCCTCTGAGTGTTTTGTGCAAGCTGCGCGCTCCCTCTGATTGTTTTGTGCAAGCTGCGCGCTCCCTCTGATTGTTTTGTGCATGCTGCGCACTCCCTCTGATTGTTTTTGTGTGCGCTGCACGCTTCCTCTGAGTGTTTTGTGCGTGTTGTGCACTCCCTCTGATTGTTTTGTGTGCGCTGCTCGCTCCCTCTGAGTGTTTTGTGCAAGCTGCGCGCTCCCTCTGATTGTTTTGTGCATGCTGCGCACTCCCTCTGATTGTTTTTGTGTGCGCTGCGCGCTCCCTCTGTGTGTTTTGTGCGTGCTGCGCACTCCCTCTGATTGTTTTTGTGTGCGCTGCACGCTCCCTCTGAGTGTTTTGTGCAAGCTGCGCACTCCCTCTGATTGTTTTTGTGTGCGCTGCACGCTCCCTCTGAGTGTTTTGTGCAAGCTGCGCGCTCCCTCTGAGTGTTTTGTGCGTGCTGCTCACTCCCTCTGATTGTTTTGTGTGCGCTGCACGCTCCCTCTGAGTGTTTTGTGCAAGCTGCGCGCTCCCTCTGATTGTTTTGTGCGTGCTGCGCACTCCCTCTGATTGTTTTGTGTGCGCTGCACGCTCCCTCTGAGTGTTTTGTGCAAGCTGCGCGCTCCCTCTGGGTGTTTTGTGCATGCTGCGTGCAGTCTCTGATTGTTTTCTTAGCGTGCGTGCTCTCTCTGAGTGTTTTGTGCGCACTGTGCGTTCTCTCTGAGTGTTCTGTGCGTGCTGCGCGTTCCGTCTGATTGTTTTGTGCGCGCTGCGTGCTTCCTCTGTGTGTTTTGTGCGTGCTGCGCGTTCTCTGTGAGTGTTTTATGTGCGCTGCGCGCTTTCTCTGAGTGTTTTGTGCATGCTGCGCGCACCCTCTGACTGTTTCGTGCGTGCTGCCCACTCCCTCTAGGTGTTTTGTGCATGCTGCGCATTTCGTCTGATTGTTTTGTGCGTGCTGTGTGCTCCCTCTGATTGTTTTGTGTGCGCTGCATGCTCCCTCTGAGTGTTTTGTGCATGCTGCGCGCTCCCTCTGAGTGTCTTTTGCGTGTTGCGCACTCCCTCTGAGTGTTTTGTGCATGCTTGCTCGCTCCCTCTGAGTGTTTTGTGCGTGCTGCGCATTTCGTCTGATTGTTTTGTGTGTGCTGTCTCTGATTGTTTTCTTCGCGCTGGGTGCTCTCTCTGACTGTTTCGTGCGTGCTGCGCACTCCCTCTGAGTGTTTCGTGCGTGCTGCGCACTCCCTCTGAGTGTTTTGTGCGTGCTTGCTCGCTCCCTCTGAGTGTTTTGTGCGTGCTGCGCACTCCCTCTAGGTGTTTTGTGCGTGCTGCGCTTTTCGTCTGATTGTTTTGTGTGTGCTGTGTGCTCCCTCTGATTGTTTTGTGTGCGCTGCATGCTCCCTCTGAGTGTTTTGTGCATGCTGCGCACTCCCTCTGGGTGTTTTGTGCGTGCTGCGTGTTCTGTCTGATTGTTTTGTGCGTGCTGCGTGCTTCCTCGGTGTGTTTTGTGCGTGCTGCGCACTCCCTCTGGGTGTTTTGTGTGCGCTGAGCGCTCCCTCTGAGTGTTTTGTGCGTGCTGCGCACTCCCTCTGGGTGTTTTGTGCGTGCTGCGCACTCCCTCTGGGTGTTTTGTGCAAGCTGCGCACTCTCTCTGGGTGTTTTGTGCGTGCTGCGTGCTGTCTCTGATTGTTTTCTTCGCGCTGTGTGCTCTCTCTGACTGTTTCGTGCGTGCTGTGCACTCCCTCTGAGTGTTTCGTGCGTGCTTGCTCGCTCCCTCTGAGTGTTTTGTGCGTGCTGCGCACTCCCTCTAGGTGTTTTGTGCGTGCTGCGCATTTCGTCTGATTGTTTTGTGTGTGCTGTGTGCTGTCTCTGATTGTTTTCTTCGCGCTGCGTGCTCTCTCTGACTGTTTCGTGCGTGCTGCGCACTCCCTCTGAGTGTTTCGTGCGTGCTGCGCACTCCCTCTGAGTGTTTTGTGCGTGCTTGCTCGCTCCCTCTGAGTGTTTTGTGCGTGCTGCGCACTCCCTCTAGGTGTTTTGTGCGTGCTGCGCATTTCGTCTGATTGTTTTGTGTGTGCTGTGTGCTCCCTCTGATTGTTTTGTGTGCGCTGCATGCTCCCTCTGAGTGTTTTGTGCATGCTGCGCACTCCCTCTGGGTGTTTTGTGCGTGCTGCGCGCAGTCTCTGATTGTTTTGTGCGTGCTGCGTGCTTCCTCGGTGTGTTTTGTGCGTGCTGCGCACTCCCTCTGATTGTTTTGTGTGTGCTGAGCGCTCCCTCTGAGTGTTTTGTGCGTGCTGCGCACTCCCTCTGGGTGTTTTGTGCGTGCTGTGCACTCCCTCTGGGTGTTTTGTGCATGCTGCGTGCAGTCTCTGATTGTTTTCTTAGCGCTGCGTGCTCTCTCTGAGTGTTTTGTGCGCACTGTGCGTTCTCTCTGAGTGTTTTGTGCGTGCTGCGCGTTCCGTCTGATTGTTTTGTGCGGGCTGCGTGCTTCCTCTGTGTGTTTTGTGCGTGCTGCGCGCACCTTCTGACTGTTTCGTGCGTTCTGCGCACTCCCTCTGAGTGTTTCGTGCGTGCTGCGCACTCCCTCTGAGTGTTTTGTGCGTGCTGCGCACTCCCTCTGAGTGTTTTGTGTGTGCTGCGCACTCCCTCTGAGTGTTTTGTGCGTGCTGCGCACTCCCTCTGGGTGTTTTGTGCATGCTGCGCGCTGTCTTTGATTGTTTTGTGTGCGCTGCCTGCTTTCTCTGAGCGTTTTGTACATGCTGCGCGCTCCCTCTGATTGTTTTCTGCACGCTGCCTGCTCTCTCTGAGTGTTTTGTGCGTGCTGTGCACTCCCTCTGGGTGTTTTGTGCATGCTGCGCGCTCCCTCTGAGTGTTTCGTGCGTGCTGCGCACTCCCTCTGAATGTTTTGTGCCTGCTGCGCACTCCCTCTGAGTGTTTTGTGCGTGCTGCGCGCTGCGTGCTCTCTCTGAGTGTTTTGTGCGCACTGCGCGTTCTCTCTGAGTGTTTTGTGCGTGCTGTGCGCTCCCTCTGAGTGTTTCGTGCATGCTGCGCGCTCCCTCTGAGTGTTTTTTGCGTGCTGCGCACTCCCTCTAGGTGTTTTGTGCGTGCTGCGCGTTTCGTCTGATTGTTTTGTGCACGCTGCGCGCTCCCTCTGAATGTTTCGTGCATTTTGCGCGTTCTGTCTGATTGTTTTGTGCGTGCTCTCTCTGTGTGTTTTGTACGTGCTGCATGTTCCGTCTGAGTGTTTTGTGCGTGCTGTGCGCTGTCTCTGATTGCATTGTGCGTGCTGTGCGCTCCTTCTGAGTGTTTCGTGCGTGCTGCGCACTCCTTCTAGGTGTTTTGTGCGTGCTACGCGTTTCGTCTTATTGTTTTGTGCACGCTGCGCGCTCCCTCTGAATGTTTCGTGCACGCTGCGCATTCCGTCTGATTGTTTTGTGTGCGCTGCAAGCTCCCTCTGAGAGTTTTGTGCGTGCTGCGCGCTCCCTCTGCGTGTTTTGTGCATGCTGCGCGCTGTCTCTGATTGTTTTGTGCGTGCTGCGCGCTCCCTCTGAGTGTTTTGTGCGTGCTGCGCGCTCCCTGTGAGTGTTTTGTGCGTGCTGTGCGTTCCGTTTGATTGTTTTGTGCGTGCTGCGCGCTCCCTCTGAGTTTTTCGTTCGTGCTCCGCACTTTCTCTGGGTGTTTTGTGGCTGCTGCGTGTTTCGTCTGATTGTTTTGCGCACGCTGCGCGCTCCCTCTGAGTTTTTTTTTTTGCGTGCCCCCAGCTCGCTCTGAGTGTTTTGTGCGTGCTGCCCGCTCCTTCTGTGTGTTTTGTGTGCATTCTCTTTGAGTGTTTTGTGCACACTGCGCACTCTCTCTAAATGTTTTGTGCATGCTGCGCGCTCCCTCTGAGTGTTCTGTGCGTGCTGCACGCTCCTTCTGAGTGTTTCGTGTTTGCTGCGCACTCTGTCTGATTGTTTTGTGCGCGCTCCCTCTGAGTGTTTCAGTAAATGTAATATTTTAGTGGCTAAATATTTGAGGAATTTAACATGCTGGAGTAAAGTTAAAAGGACACCTTTTGTTTGCTTTTTCCAATATGATAAATATGGCAAATAAAATATTATATTGTGTGCACCCATTTTCACGAAGAAAAAAAATGTAATTAAGACAGAGGTGCCCAAACCTTCCAGGTTGACTAGAAAATGTGTCTGTGCATCTGTGTTAAATAAATGTTACAAATTAATCTTGACATGTATATTCTAGGTGTCATTCTCTTTGGAGTATGAAATAGAACAAAATGAAGCTCGGGTCAAAACTGATGTGAGTGTTTTTAAGGGGATTAAGTTTTGTTTATTCAGCTGGATCATAGTGTTTTATTTTCTGAAAGTGATATGTGGCTGTTTGTGTGTATGTTCAGATTGCTCTGGGTGTATTGGGTGGAGTGGCGATTGTGTATTCTCTACTAAAACAGCAAGCTGGAAAAGAAGAATTGCATCTACTCTCATTGATTTTCTGGCAAGTGAACATTTTAGCTACAAAAAACAGTGACACTAACGGGTTTAAAAACTTCAGTATCACTGATGTGCCTGATCCACTCACACCAAGGAAATGAACACTAACACGCCACCACCACCTGACCAATGAAGAACAAGATTAAAGGGGTAAACAAAGTATGCAGAGTGACAGGTGGACTACAGCGTGTAACCTGCTCAGTGGAGTTTATAAAAATGGACCACGAGTAGAGAAACAAGGAGGTCGTCTTAATGATGTGGCTGATCCGTGTGTGTGAGAGACACATTGACTGTTGCAGTAAATACATTATACAGGTATTTGGTTTGAACATGCAGCTATTCTTGCTCTCAAAACAAGATGTTGACCATAAAACTGTATTTCATTTTTAAAAATTGTAAATTAAACTTAAATAAGTGTTATTTCTATGTTTTAGTAATTCTACTACCAATATTTAGCAAGAAATATCAATAAATGTACTTATTTATTATTGTTTCCATGAATTGCATATCTCATGCTTTGTAGTTCCTGAAAGAATCAGTGTTTGTGCTCCATAGAGCAGGTCCCTAAATGTTGGTGACCATGTTTTGAATCTTTCTTTCGGCAACACATGCATTTTTAAATACCACAGCATATAGTCTTAGTATATCAAGTAATCTGTCACGATATTTAGTTTTATATATATCTCCTTATTATGACTGTTCAGACTTTTCTTTTTTCCCTTCCACACTATTCTGAAATTCCTACTAATTTATGCTGGAGACTTAAGGTTGTTGTTTCTTCAGGTGAGGTTGGAGGGTTCTTGCAGTGAAGATGATGTACCCGCGTCCCTTGTCCTGCCACTTTCACGGCCGTGTGGGTCACTAGGAGCACCTGGTGTGGTCCAGTCCACTTGGGTTGGTTCCACCTTCATCTGCGGAGGTCTCGTATCAGTACCCAGTCACCTGGCTTGTGGTCGTGGAAGGACTGGTTGGCTGGTTGCGGCAGCACTGCTTTCACCTGCTTAGATATCGGCAGAAACGTCTCGAGACGCAATACGTTGTGAGAGAGTGGGTCAAACAACTGATTATCAAGTGGAGGTGGATCTAATCCCGTGCTGGGAGGCCTGCCAAACATTATCTCAAAGGCACTAAGACCAGTTCTTTTCTGTGGTCTGGTTCTGCTTTGCCAGAGGACCAGAGGGATGCACTTAACCCAATTAAGGCCTGTTTGTTGTGTCATTTTGCAAGATCATTTTTTAATGGTTCCATTGACCCTTTCTACTGCCCCAGCATCAGCGGTACCCATTTCTAGGTACTTAGTTAGACTAATTAGGCCTGTATGTACAAACAGAGTGCCATTATCACTCGAGACGCATTGTGGCAGGTCCCATCTGGGGATTATTTCTCTGAGGAATGTTTTGGCTACTGCCTCACCATCTTGAATACCTGTGGAGAAAGCTTCAACCCATTTACTGAACATGCATACACAGACCAGGAGAACCCGCTTCCCTTCTGCTGGTGTTAGTTCCACAAAATCAATCTGCCAATGGAATGGCTCTGTCACTGGGGGGTGACCTACAGGTTGTTGCGACAGGGGTTGTTTGTGCCTATGTGTGTTTTGTGCACACGTGAGGCATGTTGAACAAAACTTTTAGGTGAGTGTAGGGAGTCTGGGTGCATATCAATGCCTGGCTATCATATTTTATCATTCCCTTCTTTTGCTCATGTGATAACTCCCATGAGCAATAGCAATTAACCCTTTTATGTATGTTTCTGGGAGACATGGTCTGTTCGTTGTAGTGTGTACCCATACTTAATGCACCCTGATTTGGACCACTGAGCTTGCTCTGCTCCAGTGGCAGTGGATTGAATAGCCTGCAGAATGGGTTTCTCTTGATCTGTTACAGGAAGTTGTGTGGTGGCGACCAGAGCTGTGAAAGCTGTGTATGAGTTTATAATTATCCTATGCCATGTCAGGTTTCATGGGGTTTCGCATGCATATCTAATTAATGAGATATGAATTTATTGATATATTAAGCAAATTAGTTGGCTCGAATCAATAATGACTCAATTCATATCAATAACCGGTAACCATTAATCACACTGGGGATAAAATAAATCTCATTGTTAATAATCATTTTAAAATCTCAAATATTTAGAATAAAAGTCAATCAAACCATCACCAAACTCAACAAATTCGATGATAATTAATGAATCAATTTCAACAAGTTGAAATTTGAAACAAAGTATCATAAACTTAAATGAAACAAATGTAAGGTTCAAGTGAATCGAATTGTCACCTCAATGAATCAACTCCGTGATTCAATCTGAATCAAACCAATGACTCAACTGAATCACCTTATCAAATGAATCCCGCTTTTTTTTGTCGTGCAGTGGCCTCTACGTGACAAAATAGGGGATTTTTTTTATTTTTTATTTTTTTATTATTTTTATTTATATAGACATGTTTGCATACAGTCTATATAAATAAATCTATACGTCATGCTAAATGCATATATATATATATATATATATATATATATATATATATATATATATATATATATATATATATATATATATATATACACCAGAGCTCTGGGGGATTCCATTCAGTCTTAGGTAATCCCTTGAAATCACATATTTCAGATCAGCCAATCTACACATAGAATAGAAGCATTTTTATATATTTTTTCCTAATAAATACTTGGCATGGTCTATCAATAAAATCCCCTTTATTTATTATCTTTTTATCATTAGTTTCTATAATATTATCTGATCTGCAGATTTATAGTAATTATGTAATCAGGCAGTTAACTTAAGTTTTGAGAAGAAGAGAGTACTTCCCTTTTCACTGTGTCAGTGGGTCCCATCTCAGCACGTCCTGCCTCTCCGCCACCCATCACTTCTCACAGTGTGCTGTTTCTGGCTTTTCTTCCTCCTGAGCATATTGCTCCGGGTAGTCTCTGCGCACCGATTCACCCATGTATCTCTCTGAAACACGTTTGGCTGGAAAGCTGGCCCATTGCCTGCAAATCCTCTTCCGCTGCTTTGCCCTCGACCCCTCCATTGTCCTCTTCCTCTGTCTCCTTCACGTGAAACGTTGGGGGAGGGGTGGGGGGTAACAAGTTGCTTGTATCATCGTCAACTTGCCGTTTTCCGTCGTCAACTTGCCGTTTTCCGTCGTCAACTTGCTTTTACCATCATCAACTTGTTTTTACCATCATCAACTTGCTTGAACCAAAGTGTCTGCCCGCTTTCTTTTTTGCCTTATCTCATTCTCAGTCGGGCGACATGACTTGCAAAAATCCTCAGAAAATTCTTCTCTGAACTTCCGTCCTCCTACTTGTAGGGGGTCGGACAGATCAGAGGTTACTCTATCATGTCCTTTTCAGTCAAGTATCCGATTCCCTCCTGCTCTCTGTCCAACACTTCGATTTCCTGCTGCAGATTGACATAGGGACCGGGTGCTGGATGCGGGTCCACTGTGGCCTGGTGTTCCGGTGGGTTGTATGGTGGAGGTGGTTGCATTGCCACTTGCTCAGGTGCTGCTGTGGCTTGGTTGTTCTCTGGTGTGGTTCTTTTCGGCGGGGCGGCATCGAGGTCAGGATCGGCTGGAAAAAGGACACACTGAGACACTGGTTTAGTTTTGCCCCCTTCCCTTTTTTTTTTTCAACTATTTAATCACAGCTTGTGGGCACCCCACAGGTACTTTTTTCTTTTCTTTTGCACAGTGTTTAATCACCACTCGTGGGTACTTCACAGGTGGTTGTTTTACCCTGTCCTTGATCTTATTTAATATTTCACACTGAGGTTCCCAGTAGTCGGGAATCTGAAATATCTTATCCGCAATGGGACATATGTTACACTATCAGTGCCACAATCCTGGCTCATCTGACTAAAAAGAGCTGCAGTATGAATCTTATAATAATAATTATATATATATATATATATATATATATATATATATATATATATATATATATATATATATATATATATAATTATATAGTGTAATTAAAAACAAAAAATTATTAACTGGGATCCCATCTTGCTCTCTTACTTGATTTAGTGACTTTTAGCCCCAACAACAACGTCTCTGTCATGCCCTCGTCATGTCTGTTTTCCCCGGTCATGTGCTCTTTCTCAGCACGTGGCTATGTTTGTTTACATTCTAGTCCCGCCTTTGTCCCGCCTCCTCATCTGTCATTTGTTAACCTGTCCCCTCGTTATCTGTCCAGGTGTGTCTCGTTTGTGTCAAGCATTTAAGCCCTCTTGTCTCACGTCCTGTTTGTCGAACATTACTCATTTCTCTGTTGTCTTCAGTCCTGTCGGTCATGTTATCTGTCTGTCTCCGTAGTTTTCCCCGTCGTTGTTTCATTTCCTATTGTCATCGTTTCGCTTTGTTGTCCGTCTGTCCCGTTTACCCTGTTTATTTCGTAGTGTCTAGTTTAACCTGTTTTCCTTATGTTAAAAGTCTCTGTTTTGTTATTGTTCCGTGAATAAACGTTTACTGTGTTTTAGCGAATGCGTCCACCCTCAGTCAGTCCGCTCCGTGATCCTGACAGTCTCACCTCCCTTTATCTATTTATTCACTTAAGTAACCTGTACCTAACACTAGCACTCCTTCTCATGGTCCGGACCTGTTACTCTAAAAGTACGTCTAACAATTAGAGGGCTCGCTATGAGCAGGCTACTCTTTCACTACTGCACCATCGAGCAGTGCAAACACTAGTTACACTGTCATGCAGCTACACTTATTTCAGGATGGAGTGCTTAAAGGGAGTTGGAGGGGAATAGTTTAAACTATAATTAATCTCGAATAATTAGACTGTCACTCACCACCAATGTTTGTAGATGAGGCTTGGATTGTTAGTGGAGGGATGAACAGTCACACATACCCCCGTGGTACTATTTTTTTCTTCCCTGCCTTTGGGTTCAGTCTCTGCCGGAGAGCGTCCTCGGTCCGTGTTCACTGCTCCTCTCTCCGCCACAATCCGTTGCTCATCCTGCCGACTATGCCAAATTGTGCTGGAAAATTTATGACAGAAAATAAGACAGCTCTTTGAGTCTCTGAGTCGGCATCAAGTAAGACAACCTTTATTAATTAACATGAGAGAGGGACGTGCGCGCAACGCTGTTTTTCACCTCTCTGCTGACCATTTTTGATCAACGTCTTTTTATACATAGAAAAAACTTTGAAGTTCACCATCTGTTCACTCTTTTACATTTCAGTCATCTTTTGCTGTATCCTGTTCCCAAGACTCAGAGTTTCCCACCTTTTGTTTTCTGCTATCTCCTGTATTTCTAACACCTTTCCAGACGTGGCCTGTGCCTCCCCTCTACCTCCTTGGTCTGGAGACAAAAGGAGTTGATTGAAGGGAAGGTGTCGATATGTTATTTGAAACACACACACACACACACACACACACATAAATCTGCGGTCTCACACAGAGAATTAGGAATAAAACAATTTTTGTTTACACAAGAATGCGTGGCCATTGCTGATTAAATATCTCTATTGATTATGAATCATTTATATAAACAAATTTCCATCACAACCGCTATTAACCGGTTTGAGGTGCTCAGCTCCTGGCCCTCACCTGCACCGGAACTGGCACCGGGAGCTAAACAGGGTGGTTTTCTTATCATCGGCGACTCTATAGTCAGACATTTAAGAGTCTCAGGCACAAAAAGTAACCTGTCTTCCAGGTGCTCGTGTCCTGGATGTTGCCAGGCGACTTCCCTCGGCGCTGTGGCAGAGTGAGGACCTCGGCTCCAGGTTTGGTGTGGCACTGTCGGCGTGGACTACATCGACCTCTAGGAGTGTATTCGGAAACGTACTGCCCTCTACTGCCAGGATGGGCTTCACCCTGGTCGTCTAGGTTCTGCAGTTCTCTCTGGGAACAACGAGGATGTTCTACGCCAGGCTTGACTAACCCCATCCACCAGCACAAAACAGGCAGGTAGATTACACAGCTAACAGGTAAGTGATTTTAAGGATACACTTACAGATAATGGCCATTTGTTTGCCCATTGTAAGGGTATATCTACAAAGCTTGCTCTAAGAAATATAAACATTTGTTACAGTATCAAGACTGTGTCTGTCCCCCGAATCAAACTTAAACCAAGAAAATATCAAACAGCGTGCCCCAATAACCTAATCACTATTAAACCATCAGAAACAGAGCGTAGTATCATCCCCTCAGACCTAAAGTTTGGCCTACTCAATATAAGAGCAATTAACTCTAAAGCAGTCATTATACATGAAATAATAATGGATCAGAAATTTGAAGTTTTATGCCTTAGTGAAACTTGGGTCAAAAATGATGAATATTTAGCACTAAATCAAGCCACTCCTACAGGCTATAAATATGTATACAGCCCCAGACTGACGGGCAAAGGGGGTGGATTATGTATAATTTATGAAAATAACTTAATTATTAACCAAAAACATGGTTAAAACTTTACTTCCTTTGAAATTATGTACATTAACATAATTAACCCCGCCACAAATAAGAACACAATCTCCTTATTAAACATTTATAGACCACCAGGGCCCTATTCAGAATTTATAAAAGAATTTGGTGAACTAGCTGCTAATTTAGCAGTGTCCTGTGATAAGTTAATAATTGTAGAAGACTTTAACATTCATTTTGAAAAAAGTGATGATCCCCTAAAAAAGGTGTTCACATCAATCATGGATTCTGTTGGTTTTACAAAAGAATATTCTGTTTCCTCTGTTTGCCGTATGTACAATAAACCAAATGTGTGTCTCTTAATTACCTTAAAAACCATTTTAATTTGTCTGCTAGGGGTAAAAATGTGTAGGTAGAAAAGGAAAATGATATTGATAGTTGTTTAAATTATATTGCCACTGGTTAAATGTTTAATATTGGTTTATTACTTAGTTATGCATTTATTACGTTTATAAATGTTTTTCTACAACACATCATTAGAAACCAAACCCTAACCCTATTGCATTTATAGCACACTTTAAGAAAACTTCTAGGCAACTTGAGGCTAATAAGTCTGCATTTAATTTATAATACTGCATTTGTAACTATAAAGGGTTTGTCTGTTTCACTGATTTTGTGCTAAATCCCAGACATCCAGCAACACCCTAGGGCATATACTTGAACAGACAGCTGTTGTACCTACTTTGGGCATGTTTCTGTTGAACTTAGGCATGTCTCACAGTTTTGGATTTTGGTTTCAGTTATCACATTAAAATGAGCCATCATATGAATAATGCTCTTTTACACTTCACAAACACATTGCTATCTACACAACTAAAAGAGTGTGTATATATCTATAACAAACCGATATTTTCTCCAAAATCCAAATTTATATTACTGGGAGTTTCTAAATATTAATGCTGTTAATAGTAAAATTATATACCATGTAAAGAATAAATACATAAAATATTTAAAATGAAAAAGTAAGCAATTTAATAATAATAATAATAATAATAATAATTTAGGTATTTAATTTTCGGTTTCAAAACTGGGACAAGTGTTTCATAAAGGAAATAGAAGTATAAATGTAGGGCTTAATAAAATGATTGAAATAACATCACGCTATTAAAATAATGTTGGTTTTACCAACAAAAAAAAGACAACATGATTTAATATAGATTTTAACTAAGTCAGGGTTTAAAATTATGACTCAACTGCATTTAGTTTGGAATCTTTTCCAAGAATTTTTTTTTATGTAAAAAATCCAAAACCCATATCTTAAAATAATACAGAAATTCTAGCAAAGCAATTAAATCTAAATGTATGATTTATTACATCATCTCCTTATTGTTATCAAACCTTTTATAAGATAAAATGTTTACATACATTATTCATATGAATAGTTAATTAAAGATAATTAATGCATGATTAAATTAAAGCCCTGTCTTCTTCATCTACAGAGAGTGGACAGAGGAAGTGAATTCCAGTGGTCGTCCCTTTAAATGATGTAAAGGGAAGCATGTGAATTTATCAGAGATGAGAGAGGACCCCACACTAAACAATACCTACCTGAAGAAGAGAGACGTTCCTTTTTATCCAGAAAATGTGCTTTTCCACGCATCCTATGTGCGCCATGTGACTGGGGAGAGCGGCCTTAGGAGTATCTTCGAAGACTGTGGATTCAAGAATCCCTCCGAGCACAGTGACCGCTTTCTGTGGTGGAGTCTGTCAGTGACAGGTATTGAAATTGATGATGCTGAAAATAATTTTCTATCGGCCAGTTCTTTAGATGAGTTGGCCCACGTGGAGCAGCCTTTCTTGCAGTAATTCACTACTTCTCTGGCATTTCAGAACAAGTCTTGCTATGGCAACTTTTGCTTCACCTTTCTTCTGAGAGTGCTCCTGTTTTGGTATGCCAGGAAGTTCTGTAGGAAGTCTGCTCCTGTGTTCCGTGTCCTGGACACCAGACTCTACAAAAAAGAAATCTCATACTCCATGGTGGTGCATCCACTGCACGTTAGAGGCTATGGGCAGTACCCACGTCTGCCTCGTAGACTTGATGCTCTGTGTGGCTACTCCCAAGGCCAAGTGTCATGGTGCTGTCAGGCTCCTTCAGACTGTCACCACCATAAGCTGAAGCTGGACAGACTGGGGGTGTAAACACTTGAGTTTGAGTATTATTATGTATGGGATAATGTGGCTATAACTTTCCACATGGAACCACACTGGACTCTGGGTGTGAGTCATCAAAAACTTTACAACAGCTTGAGACCGGACACTGCACTAAATCAGAAAAGGCTGATGGAATACTGGGGGAACTGGCTTCAAAGTATGGTTTATAAATCTGAATTATAATATCCCTCAGGGACTATCCAGCAGTTCTGTCTGTTCTGTTTCCCTGAGGGCCTCTGTTTTTCAGCACAGGAATTTTTATCAGTTTTGTATTAAAATGATGAAACGCTTTTTATGAATGCTTTAACAGGTTGTTTATGTTACATTCTCCACCTAAAGAATGGAAAGCTGTAATTTTAGCACTTTGAGATTTCCATGAAATGTAAAGTGTCACGCCCTTGTCCTGTCATGTCTGTTTTCCCCGCCATGTGCTCTCTCAGCACATGGCTCTGTCTGTTATTGTCCATGTCTCCGCCCTTTCCCACCTTTGTTCCGCCTCCTTGTCTGTACTCCTCGTTATCTGTTTCTGGTGTGTCTTGTCTGTATCACATATTTAAGTTCCCTTGTGTCATTTCCTTGTATTGGTCATTCATTTGTTTCCTATTTCAAGTCATGTCGTTTCTTTCCTCCAAGTCTTGTTGTTTCTCTTCCAGTGTTTGCGTGTCTTGTTCCTTAGTCTGCATGTCTGTCTCTGTCATCTCCTCGTTCCAAGTCCTTGTATTGTTACGCTCTCCATGTCTAGGTTTGTCTGTTTAGCTTTCCCTGTCTAGGTTTGTTTGTTTCTCCCCATCTAGTATTGTAGTGTTTTTCTTCCTTTATCGTGCTGTCATGTTGTTTAGTCTGGTCTGTCTGTCTCTGTCGTTTCCTCGTTTCATTTCCTATATCTTGTTGTTTCCATAGTTGCCTGTCTTTGGTTTGTTATATCTTTTGTTTAAATAAAAGTACTGTGTTTTAGCGTGTGCATCCGTCTCCGTCAGTCCGCCCCCTGTGATTCCTGACAGAATGACCAATCTTTATAAGGATGCAGCTAACACAGAAAATCCATTTGCTAGGTGTGCTATTCGCCGGACGCCGTTCCTTACAGGCCCCAGAGATCCTGTGGGGTATATGTTAGAGGCAGCTGTGGAATGGAGTAGTAGGCTTCAGCACATACACGCCACTGTTGCTCAGCGCCTTCAGGAGGAGTCGACTCAGGAATTAAATGACTTCTCCAGCCTGAGACGTAGGATCAAAAGATACCCACGAAAGCAGCATGCTGGAGTCTCCCCCTCGCTGGAGGATTACCCCCTCAGGTCTGGGGAAATTTTTGGGGGTGGGTTGAGGGTAGGGGCTGTTAGCCTCCAACTTTAGGACAAGGGAGGTGAGGCTAACAGCCTATTATTTTATTAATAATTAATTATTTAATTCATTTTGCTAAGCTCCATGTTTGGGAGCCATTAACTAATATGTAGTGTCCTTACCTGTCTTAATTTTAGCTTAGACAAGTAGGTCATCTTCACATATTATACAGCAGAATTAGCTAGAATTAACTATTATTAATGAATTATGCTCATTGACCCGCCGTGGGTTCTTGACTCTGAAATGGAATCTGAACTAGAAGTTATAATTCCATACAAGAAAGGTGCACACACAAACAAATAACCAAGGATTGATTTTATCACACAACTGGTTTATGAATAATAATATCAAATAATAATGCATATTGATTAGACATTCATATAATGAAATTGATTACAGCGATAGATGAGGGAACAGGGAGATTAATATATGAGGGAATTTCTCTATGATAATTATTATCCTAAGTTCTAAGAAAGGCTATTGTTTATCCCAGCAAACTTTCAGTACCAACCCATGAGCCATGAGAGACATGAGACCATGTGACCTTACGTATCCGGAGATCAACAGGGAGCATGCCGCTGATGGTGCCTTCCGGCACGACTTCCTGGAGAATTGCAGACACGGGCCTTGTAGGTTGCAACCACGGGCGTTCATTTTCTCCCGAGGCTTTCAGACACAGCCGTCGGAGCTGGTGATGTTCTGAAGGTCTCTGTGGGGATTCTTCAACGTTGCACATCTGCCGCCTTGTGAGAGAGAGACATGTCCATGCAGGTCTCTCCTGGGCAGGTTTCCACATCTCAGAAGATCATTCTGAGGGTGTGTGCAGCAGTCCTCTTCGTGGCATTGTCGTCGTTTGGAGGGTCAGAGGTCTAAGGTTTCCTTCATGCTCTGGGTGTGGCGTTGAAATTTTGCGAGGGTTAAACTATAGCTTTTTTAAATCTGTACTTTCTATCTGGACCATGCTTTAAAGGTCCAAGACTGTTTAAGAAAGCCATGTGTTAGGGGCGAGGGGTGTGGACAGACGGAGGTGGATGCACACGCTAATAACACAGACTTTATTTAACCAGAAATAACAAAACAAACATAAACGAACTTGAGGGCAAACACTAAGAGAGGGAACCAGAAACAACATGACTAGGGACGAGAATCGGAAACAAACAGTACAGAGAACAACATGGGAACAATACAGGCCAAAACATTACAAAGAACAACCTGGAGAGAAACAGAACAAAGAACAACATGGCTTGAACAACGCAAACGAAACAAGGAACAATGAACGACAACAGGAAGTGAGGGAAGGGGACTTAAATAACACAACAAACAAGAAACACCTGAAACGGATAATGAGGGTAAAGACGAGGAGGCGGAACAAAGGCGGGGCATGAACATAAACAAAACAAAGCCATGTGCGGAGATGGAGACTGACAGACAGAACCACATGGCGGGGGAAAACAAACAGGATTGGGCCAGGATGTGACAGACGCCCCCTCCAAGACGCGCAACTCCTGGAGCGCAAAAAACTAGACTCCCAGGAACTGGCGCAGGAGGGGTCAGGAGAAACAAAACAAGAATGAAAGCACAAACTCAGGACAAAACAGGAAATGGAGCTGGGGACAAGAGACTCGACTTAAACGGACACTGGACAGAACTAGAAAGAAGAGACGGGAAACGAGAGAAGACAGAGGACAGATTCGGAGACAGGACAGGGGCAGGCACACGTGACTGGACATTTGACTGGACACTGAACGGGAACTGAGACAGAGCAGGAGCAGAGACAGAGGACTGAAACATAGACCGGACAGGTGATGAGACTTGAGACAAGACAGGTAGCTGGACTGGGGCTGGGTGCTGGAACCGGAAAGGAGCAAAGACTGGTGATGAAACAGGGGACATAACTGGGGACAGGACAGAACCAGAAACGTTAAACTGGACAGAGGCTGGGTGCTGGGACTGGACAAAAGACCGGACAGAGGGTTGAAAAGGGGCCTGGACAGGACTAACAGGGGACTGGACAGGACTAGGCAGGGGAACAAGTACCAAGACGTTTACAGGAATGGACACGAACACCGTGACAGGGACAGGAATCGAAACCAAAGCAGACAAGGGTACTGGGACAAGGAGAGAGACAGGAACTAGGACAGGGACAGACAGGGGAACCAAAACAACATGAGGGTGCCCAGGACTGGCAAATGTCTGAGGGAAAGTCTGAGGAACCAGCGCCGCTTTCACGAGGACAGGAGTGGCTGGAGGCGCCGCTTTCACGAGGACAGGAGCGGCTGGAGGCGCCGCTTTCACGAGGACAGGAGCGGCGGGAGGCGCCGCTTTTACAAGGACAGGAGCGGCTGGAGGCGCCGCTTTCACGAGGACAGGGGTGATTGGTGATGTGATGAAACAGGGGACATAACTGGGGACAGGACAGAACCAGAAACGTTAAACTGGACAGAGGCTGGGTGCTGGGACTGGACAAAAGACAAGGACGCTTTTACAAGGACAGGAGCGGCTGGAGGCGCCGCTTTCACGAGGACAGGAGTGATTGGCGGCTCTGCGCATAGTGGAGCAGCAGCGGCAAGCCGCCCTGCGATGACATCCTCGGAAGCAGGGGAACCTGCGACGGCATCCACGGAGGCAGGGGCTTGTGTTGCATGTGGAGCTGTAGAGGGTTTAGGGGGCTTGACGGGCGCACTCATGAGATCCCCTAGAGGTGCGCCCCTGTTAGCCTCACCTCCATCGTCCTGAGGCTGAAGGCTAACAGCCCCTACCCATAACCCCCCCAAAAAAATTTCCCCGGACCTGAGGGGGTAGTCCCCGGGAGCAGAGGGTCCTGCGGAGATGTCCTCGGGAGTCGATCGGGAGAATCTGGCTCTCAATATTTCGCTAAATGTCTCCACTGTGATATGCAGGGCTCTCTCTCCCAGCACTCGATCAGCCCACTCCAATGCTCTCCCATTGAGTCGGGATCTCATAAACATCACTTGGATAAATTCATGTGGTGCCGGAACAGTCAGGTACTAAAGGTACAGTTGGCATTGAAGCAGGAAACCCTCCACGTTTGAAGTCCCCTCAAACTCGGGGGGAACTCCCATATAGGATTGCAGGGCAGCAGGTTGATCACCCACCTTTGCCTCCTGTACTTTCCTGAACGCCTCTTTGAAAAAATAGTCCGTGCTAGCTGCGTCCCTTTTTGGGTCATTCATTCTGTTAGGGGTGAGGGGTGCAGACAGACAGAGGTGGACGCACATGCTAATAACACAGACTTCATTTAGCCAGAAATTAACAAAACAAACATAAACGAACTTTAGGGCAAACAACGGGAACCAGAAACAACATGACTAGGGACGAGAATCGGAAAAAAACAGTACGGAGAACAACATGGGAACAGCACGGGCTGAAACATTACAAAGAACAACCTGGAGAGAAACAGAACAAAGAACAACACGGCTTGAACAACGCAAACGAAACAAGGAACAATGAACGACAACAGGAAGTGAGGGAAGGGGACTTAAATAACACAACAAACAAGGAACACCTGAAACGGATAACGAGGGTAAAGACGAGGAGGCGGAAACAAAGGCGGGGCATGAACATAAACAAAACAAAGCCATGTGCGGAGATGGAGACTGACAGACAGAACCACATGGCGGGGGAAAACAAACAGGATTGGGCCAGGATGTGACACCATGAGTCTGACGCCTGCAGAGTCATTTCCAAAACTCAGGTCATTTTACTCTTTTAGGCTTGAAAAAGCTAAAAGAGACAACGCCCCAAGTATCTGGAGCCTTGAAGTGAAGAGTCGAACATCGGAGAAAAAAGGGCAGAAGCCCAAAAAGCTCAAAAAGCTTGAAAAGCTTCCAAAAGCTGGAAAAAGCTTGTGTCATTTGGCGCCACAGGTTTTTAACCAGAGTTTGAAAACCCGCCTGAATACCTGATTCGTCCTCAATGAGAGGGAATTGGAACCTTTCTTGCTCCTGATTGGCTGTTTCCTGTACCTTGGGAGTGGCATCACATAGAATTTATGACACTTGACAAGACAAAGACTTGACCATCCCTGAGTGAATACTTTGCAATATAAAAGATTATGTGTTAACACAAAGTAATACCATTAAGAAAAAGACAACCATGTTCTATATAATTATTAACCAACTAAACACATAGTATGTGGCTACCTTGGTTCTACATAAATTCATATAAAACAAAAATGATTTTAAACACATGTAAATTAATTCCACCTATTTTGATTGTCAAAACGGGATTAATTTCAAACAATTGTGCCCATATACAACTTGTTTTCCATGTAAGAACTTTGGGATGTTTGAGTCTTTTTAGAGTTAACAGTCTTTAAAGGTGGAAGGGGGCATTATGAGTTTCAATCAAGATTGAGTCTCTGTGTCTCTCTGCATTCTTTTCTTGACCCTGGGGGTCCTTAAGTCATAAAAAGGGTCTTTGGGGGAGGTTTTACGGGCCTGCTCTGGAGGTTTATCTCACTTTACATCTGCTAGTGAGGAGATGTCTCTGAAGCGAGCTAAAGTTTGGGTATATCAAATCACATCTTCAGAAAGTCACAATTTCTTATTAGAAATGAATACACATTCATCATATCCACTACAACAGCGTTCGTCGTTCCTGCTCCAGAGAAGACCCTAACCCTAACCCTAGCGTCCACCACTTCTGTTCCTGAATTTAACGTCCCCCGCCATGTCTGTTCCTGCAAAAGCGGTGTCCCCCGCCGCATCTGTTCCTGCGAAGGCGGCATCCCCCGCCGCGTCTGTGGGGGCTGTGACTGTGACTGTGGCTTCGGCCGCTTCTGCACCCGTGACTGTGGCTCCAGCCACTTCTGCACCGGTGACTGTGGCTCCGGCCACTTCTGCACCCATGATTGTGGCTCCGGCTGCATCAGGTCTGTCCATAGGTTGGCCCCTAGGACTTTGGGGCTGATTCCTACAATTGTGCCCAGGGTGGCTTCTCGGACAGCTCCACAGACTTTTGCCAGTCCTGGGCACCCTCTGGTTGTTTTGGTTCCCTTATCTGTTCCTGTCCTGATTCCTGTCTCTATCCAAGTCCCTGTACCTGTGTCTGCCTTTGTCTCTGCTCCTGTCCCTGTCACTGTGTTCATTTCTGTCCCCATAATTGTCCTGGTCCCTGTTCCCCTGCCAAGTCCTGTCCAGTCCCCTGTAAATCCAGTCCAGTCCCCATTTCAACCCTCTGTCCAGTCCCATGTCCAATCCCAGTACACATTCCTGTCACCTGTGCTGTCTCCATTCAAGTCCCCAGTTTGTAATCAAGTCCAGTCCCCTGTCCATTCCCAGTTCTCCATTCCGTCACCTGTTCTGTCCCAGCACCCAGCCTCAGTCCAGTCACCTGTCCTGTCTCGAATTCAGTCACCCGTACTGTCCCAAGCCTCAGTCCTGTCTCCATTCCCCTGTCCTGTCACCTGCCCCTGTCCAGTCTTCTATTTCTAAACCTGTTCAGTCCCCAGTATTGTCTCAATTCCTGTCCAGTGTGCCACCTCAATCTCATGTCAAGTCTTGTGTTTCCACTCCTGTCCTGTCTAGTCCGTTCCCGTCCCTAGTCCCGTCTCCTGTTTCATTTTGTAAGTTACCTGTCCAGTCTCTTGTTTAGTCTCCTGTCGCTACCCTTTGTCAGTCTCCTGTCCTGTCTCGAGTCCAGTCTCCTATATCCGGTCCTGTCGTATTCCCAGTTCCTGTGTCTGTTCCTGTCTCCGGATGGTTCCTTGTCTTGTCTTAGTCAGTCTTGTTTTCTGTGCTCTCTCCTGCGCCAGCTCCTGGGGGGCCTAGGTGTACGCGCCCCGGGAGTTGCGCGTTCAGGAGGGGGCCCTCGTCCTGTCATGTCTGTTTTCCCTGAGACATGGACAATAACAGACAAAGCCTGGCTCTGTCTGTTATTGTCCATGTCTTCTCACTGGTCCCGCCTTTGTTCAGCAATCTTGTCCATACTCCTCGTTATCTGTTTCAGGTGTGTCTTGTCTGTATCATGTATTTAAGTTCCCTTGTGTCATTTCCTTGTATCGGTCATTTGTTTTGTTTCCTATTTCAAGTCATGTTGTTTCTTTCCTCCAAGTTTTGTTGTTTCTCTTCCAGTGTTTCCGTGTCTTGATCCTTAGTCCGGTATGTCTGTCTCTGTCATCTCCTTGTTCCAAGTCCTAGTATTGTTATGTCTAGGTTTGTTTGTTTAGCTTTCCCTGTCTAGGTTTGTTTGTTTCTCCCCATCTAGTATTGTAGTGTTTTGCTTTCTTTATCATGCTGTCATGTTGCTTAGTCCAGTCTGTCTGTCTCAGTCGTTTCCTCGTTTCATTTCCTATATCTTGTTGTTTCCATAGTTGCCTGACTTTGCTATGTTATATCTTTTGTTTAAATAAATGTACTGTGTTTTAGTGTGTGCATCCGTCTCCGTCAGTCTGCCCCCCGTGACTCCTGACATAAAGTGCATTACAAATAAAATGTATTATTATTATTAATAATCTGATTGGTGTGATTACTGGTATGAGTATTGGCAGAGAGAAAACATCTGCAGCGCTGCACAACCCAGTGAACAGCATAGAAAGGACCAATCAGCAGTGTTTAATTTTTATGTAATACTTCCGGAATGTTTAAAATACTTTCAGTTAAATTCTAGGCCCAGGGTATTGCACTTTGTGTGGATTGTGATGATTATAAGTAGCGATGGGCTGAGCGAGACTTTTCAAAATGCAACACATTTGAAGCCAAAATGGTTTGATGCTTTAACACACCTTTACTACACCAACTGTTGTTCCAATAAAAATACTGCACTAAGGTTTCCTGATTCACTGTAGCTTGTCTGAACTGACACCAAAGCACCAGGTGGTCTCTTTTACTTGGAAGCTTGCATTTCATCTGAGAATGATTATTTTTACTTGCATAAAAATAATGTTAAAAAATATTTAATGTTAAATTAAAAAAAAAGGCCATCATTGAATATGGCACAAGGCAGGAATACACCACAATCCACCTACCAACGTGTGTTTTTGGTCTGTGGGAGGAAACCCTCGCGGACATGGGGAGAACACACCAACTCCTCACAAACAGTCACCCAGAGCGGGAATCGAACCCACAACCCACAGGTCCCTGGAGCTGTGTGACCTGCTGCACCACCATGCCGCTAAAATAAAACATTATCCACTGCTCAAGGAGGTGTAAACTTTCTAATTTGAAGCCACATGTGTAACTGACAATATTTTGGGGTGTATCTAGAATTGAGCTCAGAAGATACATTCAATACAGTCTAACCAATGTTAATGTTCAAATCTAATACACTACATACAACCCTGTCACTGTTTCCTTGATTTAGAACAGACAGATCAAATCAAAACTGTCTTTAAAGAGCCCAAATGCAGATAGGTGATTAACAGTACAAGGAATCCAGAGGACAGTGTAAGAACTAAAACACATGGATGCTGAGAAGTAATTTGCATATCCACATCCAGTTGGACCACAGTGCTCACATTAATATATTAATCTCCCTCAGTGCACCAGACCTCAAAAACTACAAACACTAGACTAAGGAGCAATTAACAGCATCAAAGCTCCATTCAAGACAGGGAGATGACATAATGTATGGAACCTGAGGGTAATTTTAATGAGTGTAATTTATGTTTTTATATCCAAACCTGACACTGAGCCACTTGTCCCAAACTCCTTGGGTCTAGGTTTGCTCCCAGCTGCTCAGTTTGGAACAGAGCACACAATCATACAGAAAAAAGCCTCAGATAATCCACAGACCAATAAAATAATAATAAAGAAATGTACTTTGTGGTGTATCTCAAATTTGTCTGGCATTCTTCTGTACTTTTGGTTTGGAACAGATGACCTGACTTAAACCAGCTTAGAACTGGCCAAATGCAGGAAAGTGCTTATCAGTAACAAAAATATAGAGCATGGTGTAGGAAGTAAAATGCAGAAATTTTGGGAAGTCATTTGCATATCCACATATGATTGGGCCACAATATAATATATTCATCTAAAGCCAGCTTGAAACTGGCCAAATGCAGGAAAGTGTTCATCAGTACAAAGAGTGTAGAGCGTTGGTGTATGAACTAAAACACAGGGATCCTGGGAAATAATTTCCCTTTGAGGGGTTTTAAAGTGTTTCTGGTAGCACAGTGGTAAAGTTCTATGCTGTTGTATTAAAGGTTGCTGGTTCAAACCCAGCTCAATGCAACTTGCTCATGACCATGCTGTTATTTTTCCTTTGGAAAAAGGATAATAAAACAAACTAATTAAATAAAATGAACTAAAACATTACAAAATAAACATAACAGCTCTGAGCTTTTTCCTCACTACTATCTATAAATATATAAATAATAGTGTGCCAGTTGTATTGGGTTTGAACCAGTGACCTTTAGTATGATGGAGTAACTCTTTACCACTGCACTATCAGAGACTCTTAATAATCCCACCATGTCTCCTAGGTCTTCCTAATTTTACTAAAGACTCTGTGTCTCCTATTATACCTCTACACCTACAATATTTTCACCATGTCAGCTAGGTGTTCCTCAATGTTTATATCTATGTCAAGGGCAGTTTTGTGTTTTCTTTCCCTTGTCATTTGAAGGAGTGCAACTTGTGTTTTCAAGTCCAAATCTGACACTGAGCTATTTGGTCTTGACTTCTAGGCTCTGGTTTTGCTCACACCTCTGCCAGTTGATCTAAAGCACAGGGATGCTGGGAAGTAATTTGCTAAACAGTGTCTAATTTGACCACAGTGCTCATAATACCATCTAAATCAGTGCACCAGAATGCATTTTTTACAGCATATAAACCATTGCCCTAAAACTGAAACTAAAATCCCCAAAACATTCTTAGATCTGTACATTGAATCTGATATACACTGTATGGACTGAGTCACAAGGATGCTGGGAAATAATTTGCATATCCACAGCTGGCCTAAATCACAACAGAGTATTCACCCTCAACCAGATTGTAAGGATGTTAGAGGAGGGTTGTTCAAATGTACAACTTGTGTTTTCAAGTCCAAAACTAACACTAACAGTGGTAAAGCATAACTCTATTGTACTAAAGGTTGCTGGTTCAAACCCAGCTCAATACAACTTGCTCATGAACACACTGGTATTTTTGATGTTTCTTTTAAAAAATTATAATAAAACAAACTAATTAAATAAAATGAACTAAAAACATTACAGCATCTCTGAGCTTTATTCTCACTGCTGTCTATTTATAAGTATATATACACACCAGTGTGCTCATGAACAAGCTGTGTTTGAACCAGCAACCTTTAGCATGATGGAGTAATTCTTTACCACTGCACTATCAGAGCCACTTCACAACCTCTCAAAGTTTCTTTTTTGTCTTTGAGGCCAGATGTGGACAAATTATTTCCCAAATGCAGGAATGCTGGGAAGTCATTTGCATATCCACATATGATTGGGCTACAGGATAATATAGTCGTCTTTCCTTTCTTCACCCTCATTGAGATTAGTAGTGAGATAGATATGAGGTCTATGAAGCCGTGCCTAGGATCAGGAGGGGGAGGGCTGGTGGTAGAAGCATGTTAATTTTGTTGAGCAGTCTGATTTCAGGTGTTTAGCTGTTATCTGCCGTCAATTCATAACCCATTGGAGTTCCAATGTAGTAGAAGCCTGGTATCTTCCTGAAAGTATTCCATGATGCAGGAGATGTTCTGCAATCTGTAAGGAAGCTATCAACTGCATTGGACCTCCAGCCAAAACTGTATGGGAGGTGACGTATTGCACGGGACCTACCTTCCCGGGTTTTGGTTCAGTCACCTGGCAACGGGTGGCTGGGGCAGGGTTTCCAGTTCTCTCTGGGCTCTAGGATGTAATGCTTTGATTACTCCTGAGATCTTAGAGTCTGTTTTTTTGGCTATGGTCCCTACCAGAGCAGGCCCCTCATGCTAAGTTACCTGGGACACACAATGGTGTTAACAGGGGCTTGGGCAAGGTGACCAGAGAATTTCAGGAGACTGAGAGGCAGCGATCTGTTCAAGGCTGGCCCTGTTTTTTGGAGCTCTGGACACCAGTCCTTGTTCTACACCTTTCAGTGGGAGGAGCAAACTCGGATAGGCCCCAAGATGAGGCCATTTCTCAGGCCTTGTCTGAATGACTTGGGCAACCTAGCGGTGTTAACAGAGTCATTTGGTCAGGGGGTAAGTATCCAGCCCCCCTGGGTCCACTAGGACAGCACGCAGGGACGGTGGTCTGGGGCAAACAGACCTTAAATGGGTGCCCAGTCTTCTATCGGTGAATAGCACCAAGATGCACAACAGCACATCCTGCATTACAAATTCCAATGAACGCTACATGTTTATTGTGCAAGTTTTATTGGGGTTTACCTTAGCTCTTTTGAAGGCTTATGTCTTCAACTGTGTTGGACCCTTAGGCATTCAATTTATGTAGGCCTTCGCTTGACCTCTAACCCTATCCCAAGCCTTTATCCTTCCCTCAGCTGACACATCTCCTTGGGCCTACACAATACTTTTTAGGCCTTCAGGTAACTAACCCTTCACATTCCCCTCGGGCCTACACCCTTCCCCGTCAGCTAAACGCTTTCCCTTGGGCCTACACCCTTCGCCCTCAGCTAAACACTGTCCCTTGAGCCTACACCCTTCCCCCTCAGCTAAACACTTTCTCTCAAGTCTTCAGCTCCTAGCACTTCCCCTTGAGCCTACACTCTCCTCTCAGCAAAACACTTTCCCTTGGGACTACACCCTTCCCCCTCAGCTAAACACTGTCCCTTGGGCCTACACCCTTCCCCTCAGCTAAACACTTTCCCTTGGGCCTACACCTTTACCCCTCAGCTAAATACTTTCCCTTGGGCCTACAACTTTACCCCTCAGCTAAACACTTTCCCTTGGGCCTACAACTTTACCCCTCAGCTAAACACTTTCCCTTGGGCCTACACCTTTACCCCTCAGCTAAACACTTTCCCTTGGGACTACACCCTCCCCCTCAGCTAAACGCTTTCCCTTGGGCCTACACCCGTTTCCCTCAGCTAAATGCTTTCCCTTGGGCCTAAACCCATCCCTCTCAGCTAAATGCTTTCCCTTGGGCCTACACCTTCCCCCTCAGCTAAACGCTTTCCCTTGGGCCTACACCCTTCCCCGTCAGCTAAACGCTTTCCCTTGGGCCTACACCCTTCCCCGTCAGCTAAACGCTGTCCCTTGGGCCTACACCCTTCCCCGTCAGCTAAACGCTTTCCCTTGGGCCTACACCCTTCCCCGTCAGCTAAACGCTTTCCCTTGGGCCTACACCCTTCCCCGTCAGCTAAACGCTTTCCCTTGGGCCTACACCCTTCCCCGTCAGCTAAACGCTGTCCCTTGGGCCTACACCCTTCCCCGTCAGCTAAACGCTGTCCCTTGGGCCTACACCCTTCCCCGTCAGCTAAACGCTGTCCCTTGGGCCTACACCCTTCCCCGTCAGCTAAACGCTGTCCCTTGGGCCTACACCCTTCCCCCTCAGCTAAACACTGTCCCTTGGGCCTACACCCTTCCCCCTCAGCTAAACACTTTCCCTTGGGCCTATACCTTTACCCCTCAGCTAAACACTTTCCCTTGGGCCTACACTTTTACCCCTCAGCTAAACACTTTCCCTTGGGCCTACACCTTTACCCCTCAGCTAAACACTTTCCCTTGGGACTACACCCTCCCCCTCAGCTAAACGCTTTCCCTTGGACCTACACCCGTTGCCCTCAGCTAAATGCTTTCCCTTGGGCCTAAACCCATCCCTCTCAGCTAAATGCTTTCCCTTGGGCCTACACCTTCCCCCTCAGCTAAATGCTTTCCCTTGGGCCTACACCTTCCCCCTCAGCTAAACACTTTCTCTTGGGACTATGCCCTTCCCCCCCTTCAGCTAAACACTGTCTCTTGGGACTACGCCCCCCCCCCCTCAGCTAAACACTTTGTCTTGGGACTACGCCCTTCGCTCTGAGCTAAATGCTTTCCCTTGGGCCTACACCCTTCCCCTCAGCTACACACTTTCCCTCGTCTTCAGCTCACTAGTACTTTGCATTTTCCCTTGGGCCTACACTCCAACCCCCCTCAGCTAAACACTTTCTTTTGAGCCTACACCCTTCCCCCCTCAGCTAAACATTTTCCATTGAGCCTACGCCCTTCCCCCCTCAGCTAAACACTTTCCCTTGAGCCTACACCCTTCCCCCTCAGCTAAACACTTTCCTTTGAGCCTACACCCTTCCCCCTTGAGGCTAAACACTTTCCCTTGAGCCTACACCCTTCCCCCTTAAGGCAAAACACTTTCCCTTGAGCCTACACCCTTCCCCCTCAGCTAAACACTTTCCCTTGGACCTACACCCTTCTCCCTCAGCTAAACACTTTCCCTTGGGACTACGCCCTCCCCCTTGAGGCTAAACACTTTCCCTTGGGACTACGCCCTCCCCCTTGAGACTAAAAACTTTCCCTTGGGACTACACCCTTCCCCCACCCTCAGCAAAACACTTTCCCTTGGGACTACACACTCCCCCCCTCAGCTAAAAGTTGTCCCTTGGGCCTACACTCTCCCCTCAGCTAAACACTTTCCCTCATGTCTTCAGCTCGCTAGCACTTTGCCCTTCCTCTTTGGCCAACACCCTTCACCCTCAGCTCAACGCTGTCCCTTGGGCCTACACTTTTCCCCCTCAGCTAAAGGCTGTCCCTCATGTCTTTAAGCTCACTAGCACTTTGCCCTTCCTCTTGGGCCTATACCCTCCCATCAGCTAAACACATTCCCTTGAGCCTACACCCTCCTCTCAGCTAAACATTGTCCCTTGGGCCTATACCCTCCCCTCAGCTAAACGCTGTCCCTCATGTCTTCAAGCTCACTAGCACTTCGCCCTTCCTCTTGGGCCTACACCCTCCCCTCAGCTAAACTGTCCCTTGGGCCTACACCCTTAACCTCAGCTCAATGCTTTCCCTTGAGACTACACCCTTCCCCTCAGCTAAACACATTCCCTTGGACATACACCCTTCCCCCTCAGCTAAACACACTTTCCCTCATGTCTTTAGCTCACTTGCACTGTCCCTTGGGCCTACAACCTTCCCCGTCAGCTAAACACTTTCCCCCTCAGCTAAACACACTTTCCCTCGTGTCTTTAGCTCACTGGCACTGTCCCTTGGGCCTACACCCTTCCCCTCTGCTAAACGCTGTCCCTCGGGCCTATGCCCTTCCCCTTCAGCTAAACACTTTCCCTAAGGTTTCAGCTCTCTAGCACTCCGCCCTTCCCCTTGGGCCTACACCCTCCCGCTTAGACCTTCAGGTAACTAACCCTTCACCCTTCCCTTAAGCTAACACTTCCACTTAGACCTTCAGCTTAGTAGCCCTTCACCCTTCTGCTTAGGCTTTTATTTCACTAAAACTTCACCCTCCCCCTTGAGCATTCAGGTCACTAGCACTTCACCCTTCCCTTTAGGCCTACACCTTCCCCTCAGCTAACCCTTCCCTCCCCTCAGATAAACACTTCACCTTAGGCCTTCAGCTTACTAGCCTTCTACCTCCCTTCAAACTTTAGCTCAGTAGCTTTTAACCATTCCTATAAAGTCTTTGCCCAGTTATTAGGGTTAAGTGTAAGCCCAGGGGCTTAGGGTTAGGGTTTGCGGTTAAAACGAGTAGTGGCATGCTAATTTTTGGAGGCTTATTGGCATGCGTAAATGCTGCATCCCTATGGCTGTTTATTTGCATTGACCGATTCCTATTGGGTGTCTATTTTCTTGAATAACTCTTGATCAAAATGTCCGATCTGCTTAAATTTGGTATCCCTGAACTCGTCACTGCATGCTCTAAACAACAATAGTATTGTCATGGTCTTGTCATGTTTGTTTAAATTTTTGTAATTTTTTTAAAGAATGCAGTGCTGCTTTCCAAGTATGGATTGGTAATATAATGGGTTTCTATGGTGCGTTTAAGGTAGAACTATGCAATTCCACCTTAAGAGGTTAGTGTGTTAGGGGCAATATGATTGGGTCCTGAGGACTGATGGGTAATACAATGGGTTTATTGTTGTTGTCATATAGCATTCTGAAGTTGAATTAAAAAAAAAAAAGTTTAACTTCGTACTTGTTTTATTAGAAATGGACATGAGTAAAGGGATGTTTTCATAAGCAATAAAGATTTTTTTTTTTTTTTTTTTAATCGGATCAAAGTTTTTCAGGGTTACAGACAGATTATCTCTTCGTAAAATGCTCTAAGTCAGCTGAGATCATTCTGAAAATTTTGATATAAAACATGTGGGTGATGTAATACAAGTACTTTAAAGGCAAATTTCAGAAAATTGCTAACATTTCCTTAGACTACAAAGGGTTAACTTTGATCGGTTCATTATTTTACGAGTGGTCAGAATGGAGTCAGGTATACTCATTTGAAATCTGGTGTCTGTAGCATTAAAATGAAGAAGAGTACTTAGATACTTAAAAAAAAAAACAGGCCTTTACCTGACCCTTTTGTATTAAGCTTTGCTCCCTTAACCCTTTTTCCCTAACCCTTTTGTATTGAGCTTTGCTCCCTTAACCCTCTTTCCCTAACCCCTTTGCATTGAGCTTCGCTCCCTTGACCCATTGGCCCTAGCCCTTTTGAATTGAGTTTTGCTCCCTTGGCCCTTTAGGCCTAACCCTTTTGTATTGAGTTTTGCTCCCTTGACCCTTTGGCCCTAGCCCTTTTTGTATTGAGTTTTGCTCCCTTGACCCTTTGGCCCTAGCCCTTTTTGTATTGCCCCCTAGTGTTTGCCTTTGTTTTTTCGCTCTCGTTCTTTTGCCCTCTAGTGTTCGCCTTTGTTTTTTCGCTCTCGTTCTATTGCCCTCCAGTGTTCGTTCTTGTTCTTTTGCCCTCTAGTGTTCGCCTTTGTTTTTTCACTCTCGTTCTTTTGCCCTCTAGTGTTCGCTCTCATTCTTTCGACCTCTAGTGTTCGCCTTTGTTTTATCACTCTCGTTCTTTTGCCCTCTAGTGTTCGCTCTCGTTCTTTTGCCCTCTAGTGTTCGCTCTCGTTCTTTTGCCCTCTAGTTTTTGCCTTTGTTTATTCACTCTCTTTCTTTTGCCCTCTATTGTTCGCTCTCATTCTTTTGCCCTCTAGTGTTTGCCTTTGTTTTTTCACTCACGTTCTTTTGCCCTCTAGTGTTCACTCTAGTTCTTTCGCCCTCTAGTGTTTGCCTTTGTTTTTTCACTCTCGTTCTTTTGCCCTCTAGTGTTCGCTCTCATTCTTTTGCCCTCTAGTGTTTGCCTTTGTTTTTTCGCTCTCGTTCTTTTGCCCTCTAGTGTTCGCTCTCGTTCTTTCGCCCTCTAGTGTTTGCCTTTGTTTTTTCACTCTCGTTCTTTTGCCCTCTAGTGTTCGCTCTCGTTCTTTTGCCCTCTAGTGTTCGCTCTCGTTGTTTCGCCCTCTAGGGTTCGCTCTCGTTGTTTCGCCCTCTAGTGTTCGCCTTTGTTTTTTCGCTCTCGTTCTTTTACCCTCTAGTGTTTGCCTTTGTTTTTTCGCTCTCGTTCTTTTGCTCTCTAGTGTTCGCTCTCATTCTTTTGCCCCCTAGTGTTCGCTCTCGTTGTTTCGCCCTCTAGTGTTTGCCTTTGTTTTTTCACTCTCTTTCTTTTGCCCACTAGTGTTCGCTCTCGTTCTTTTGCCCCCTAGTGTTCGCTCTCGTTCTTTCGCCCTCTAGTGTTCGCTCTCGTTCTTTCGCCCTCTAGTGTTTGCCTTTGTTTTTTCACTCTCGTTCTTTTGCCCTCTAGTGTTCGCTCTCGTTCTTTTGCCCTCTAGTGTTCGCTCTCGTTGTTTCGCCCTCTAGGGTTCGCTCTCGTTGTTTCGCCCTCTAGTGTTCGCCTTTGTTTTTTCGCTCTCGTTCTTTTACCCTCTAGTGTTTGCCTTTGTTTTTTCGCTCTCGTTCTTTTGCTCTCTAGTGTTCGCTCTCATTCTTTTGCCCCCTAGTGTTCGCTCTCGTTGTTTCGCCCTCTAGTGTTTGCCTTTGTTTTTTCGCTCTCGTTCTTTTGCCCTCTAGTGTTCGCCTTTGTTTTTTCGCTCTCGTTCTTTTGCCCTCTAGTGTTCGCTCTCGTTGTTTCGCCCTCTAGTGTTCGCCTTTGTTTTTTCGCCCTCTAGTGTTTGCCTTTGTTTTTTCGCTCTCGTTCTTTTGCCCTCTAGTGTTCGCTCTTGTTCTTTTGCCCTCTAGTGTTCGCCTTTGTTTTATCACTCTCGTTCTTTTGCCCTCTAGTGTTCGCTCTCGTTCTTTTGCCCTCTAGTGTTCGCTCTCGTTCTTTTGCCCTCTAGTTTTTGCCTTTGTTTATTCACTCTCTTTCTTTTGCCCTCTAGTGTTCGCTCTCATTCTTTTGCCCTCTAGTGTTTGCCTTTGTTTTTTCACTCTCGTTCTTTTGCCCTCTAGTGTTCGCTCTAGTTCTTTCGCCCTCTAGTGTTTGCCTTTGTTTTTTCACTCTCGTTCTTTTGCCCTCTAGTGTTCGCCCTCATTCTTTTGCCCTCTAGTGTTTGCCTTTGTTTTTTCGCTCTCGTTCTTTTGCCCTCTAGTGTTCGCTCTCGTTCTTTTGCCCTCTAGTGTTTGCCTTTGTTTTTTCACTCTCTTTCTTTTGCCCACTAGTGTTCGCTCTCGTTCTTTCTCCCTCTAGTGTTTGCCTTTGTTTTTTCACTCTCGTTCTTTTGCCCTCTAGTGTTCGCTCTCATTCTTTTGCCCTCTAGTGTTTGCCCTCTAGTGTTCGCTCTCGTTCTTTTGCCCTCTAGTGTTCGCTCTCGTTGTTTCGCCCTCTAGGGTTCGCTCTCGTTGTTTCGCCCTCTAGTGTTCGCCTTTGTTTTTTCGCTCTCGTTCTTTTACCCTCTAGTGTTTGCCTTTGTTTTTTCGCTCTCGTTCTTTTGCTCTCTAGTGTTCGCTCTCATTCTTTTGCCCCCTAGTGTTCGCTCTCGTTGTTTCGCCCTCTAGTGTTTGCCTTTGTTTTTTCGCTCTCGTTCTTTTGCCCTCTAGTGTTCGCCTTTGTTTTTTCGCTCTCGTTCTTTTGCCCTCTAGTGTTCGCTCTCGTTGTTTCGCCCTCTAGTGTTCGCCTTTGTTTTTTCGCCCTCTAGTGTTTGCCTTTGTTTTTTCGCTCTCGTTCTTTTGCCCTCTAGTGTTCGCTCTTGTTCTTTTGCCCTCTAGTGTTTGCCTTTGTTTTTTCACTCTCTTTCCTTTGCCCTCTAGTGTTCGCTCTTGTTCTTTCGCCCTCTAGTGTTTGCCTTTGTTTTTTCATTCTCGTTCTTTTGCCCTCTAGTGTTCGCTCTCATTCTTTTGCCCTCTAGTGTTCGCCTTTGTTTTTTTCGTTCTCATTCTTTTTCCCTCTAGTGTTCGCTCTCGTTGTTTCGCCCTCTAGTGTTCGCCTTTGTTTTTTCGCTCTCGTTCTTTTACCCTCTAGTGTTTGCCTTTGTTTTTTCGCTTTCGTTCTTTTGCCCTCTAGTGTTCGCTCTCGTTGTTTCGCCCTCTAGTGTTTGCCTTTGTTTTTTCACTCTCGTTCTTTTGCCCTCTAGTGTTCGCTCTCGTTGTTTCGCCCTCTAGTGTTCGCCTTTGTTTTTTCGCTCTCGTTCTTTTACCCTCTAGTGTTTGCCTTTGTTTTTTCGCTTTCGTTCTTTTGCCCTCTAGTGTTCGCTCTCATTCTTTTGCCCTCTAGTGTTTGCCTTTGTTTTTTCACTCTCGTTCTTTTGCCCTCTAGTGTTCGCTCTCGTTGTTTCGCCCTCTAGTGTTCGCCTTTGTTTTTTCGCCCTCTAGTGTTTGCCTTTGTTTTTTCGCTCTCGTTCTTTTGCCCTCTAGTGTTCGCTCTTGTTCTTTTGCCCTCTAGTGTTTGCCTTTGTTTTTTCACTCTCTTTCCTTTGCCCTCTAGTGTTCGCTCTTGTTCTTTCGCCCTCTAGTGTTTGCCTTTGTTTTTTCACTCTCGTTCTTTTGCCCTCTAGTGTTCGCTCTCATTCTTTTGCCCTCTAGTGTTCGCCTTTGTTTTTTTCGCTCTCATTCTTTTTCCCTCTAGTGTTCGCTCTCGTTGTTTCGCCCTCTAGTGTTCGCCTTTGTTTTTTCGCTCTCGTTCTTTTACCCTCTAGTGTTTGCCTTTGTTTTTTCGCTTTCGTTCTTTTGCCCTCTAGTGTTCGCTCTCGTTGTTTCGCCCTCTAGGGTTTGCTCTCGTTGTTTCGCCCTCTAGTGTTCGCCTTTGTTTTTTCGCTCTCGTTCTTTTGCCCCCTAGTGTTCGCTCTCGTTGTTTCACCCTCTAGTGTTCGCCTTTGTTTTTTCGCTCTCGTTCTTTTACCTTCTAGTGTTTGCCTTTGTTTTTTCGCTCTCATTCTTTTGCCCTCTAGTGTTCGCTCTCGTTGTTTTGCCCTCTAGTGTTCGCCTTTGTTTTTTCGCTCTCGTTCTTTTGCCCCTAGTGTTTGCCTTTGTTTATTCGCTCTCGTTCTTTCGCCTTCTAGTGTTCGCTCTCGTTCTTTCACCCTCTAGTGTTCGCCTTTGTTTTTTCACTCTCGTTTTTTTTGTCCTCTAGTGTTTGCTCTCATTCTTTCGCCCTCTAGTGTTCGCCTTTGTTTTTTCGCTCTCATTCTTTTGCCCTCTAGTGTTCGCCTTTGTTTTTTTGCTCTTGTTTTTTTGCCCTCTAGTGTTTGCCTTTGTTTTTTGCCCTCTAGTGTTTGCCTTTGTTTTTTCACTCTCGTTCTTTTGCTCTCTAGTGTTTGCTCTCGTTGTTTTGCCCCCTAGTGTTTGCTCTCGTTGTTTTGCCCCCTAGTGTTCGCTCTCGTTCTTTTGCCCTCTAGTGTTCACTCTCGTTCTTTTGCCCTCTAGTGTTCGATTTTGTTCTTTTGCCCTCTAGTGTTCACCTTTGTTTTTTCACTCCGCTCTTTTGCTCTCTAGTGTTCGCTCTCGTTCTTTTGCCATCTAAGGTTCGCCTTTGTTTTTTTCGTTCTTGTTGTTTTACCCTCTAGTGTTCGCTTTGTTCTTTTGCCCTCTAGTGTTCACCTTTGTTTTTTAGCTCTTGTTCTTTTGCCCTCTAGTGTTTGCTTTTGTTCTTTTGCCCTCTAGTGTTCACCATTGATTTTTCATTCACGTTCTTTTGCCCTCTAGTGTTCGCTCTCGTTCCTTTGCCCTCTAGTGTTCGACTTTGTTTTTTTCTGTCTCGTTCCTTTGCCCTCTAGTGTTTGCTGAATAAAGTGTATAACTGTAAATTTCAAGATGGGATTCCTACTTCCAGTGAAGCTAGGTAAACACATGTGTAGAAGGGTAAGATCAGAAAAGCCTAGTCAGTCCAATATATCCTACACTGCATCTGTATTTTGCTTTATTGGACGTATAACAAACTCATAAATTGAATTCCAATATATTCAACAACAATAAACCTATTGAGAGAAAATCCCAGTTTCATTAGTCCTCATATCTCAGCTATGGGATGATATAGGCTGAAAATAATCACACCCCTGTGTAAGTCTGGACCTGCTTAATCAACATCGTGAGTTTGGAAGAAATCTGAGACGGTCAAAAATTTAGTCTAAAAAAACACGTACCCCTTAGTGTGTTTTTGGGTGAAATATGTGACCTCCTCAGAGTTTTTTCAAACCCACACCATGTGTCAGGGAGGTCCTGACGAAAACAGTGGTGTGGTAATTGTTACCCTACCACATCCCAAAGCTGAGATATAGGGACATGTTGTGCTGCATAAAGTGTATAACTGTAAATTTCATGATGGGATTCCTACTTCCAGTGAAGCTAGGTAAACACATGAGTAGAAGGGTGCGATCAGAAAAGCCTAGTCAGTCCAATATATCCTACATTGCATCTGTATTTTGCTTTATTGGATGTAAAACAAGCTCATAAATTTAATTCCAATACATTAAACATCAATAAACCTATAGAAAGAAAACCCCAGTTACGTTAATCCTCATATCTCAGCTTTAGGATGAGATAGCCTGAAAATAATCACACCCCTGTGTAAATCAGGACCTGCTCAATCAACATCGTGAGTTTGGAAGAAATCTGAGACGGTCAAAAATTTAGTCTAAAAAAAACACGTACCCCTTAGTGTGTTTTTGGGTGAAATATGTGACCTCCTCTGATCTTCTTTAAACCCACACCGTGTGTCAAGGAGGTCCTGACGAAGACAGTGGTGTGGTAATTGTTGCCATACCACATCCCAAAGCTGAGATAGAGGGACATGTTGTGCTGCATAAAATGTATAACTGTAAATTTCATGATGGGATTCCTACTTCCAGTGAAGCTAGGTAAACACATGAGTAGAAGGGTGCGATCAGAAAAGCCTAGTCAGTCCAATATATCCTACATTGCATATGTATTTTGCTTTATTGGACGTATAACAAGCTCATAAATTTAATTCCAATATAATCAACACCAATAAACCTATTGAGCGAAAAATCCCAGTTAGGTTAATCCTCATATCTCAGCTTTGGGATGAGATAGGCTGAAAATAATCTCACCCTTGTGTAAGTCAGGACCTGCTCAATCAACATCGTGAGTTTGGAAGAAATCTGAGACGGTCAAAAATTTAGTCTAAAAAAACACGTACCCCTTAGTGTGTTTTTGGGTGAAATATGTGACCTCCTCTGATCTTCTTTAAACCCACACCGTATGTCAGGGAGGTCCTTACGAAGACAGTGTTGTGGTAATTTTTGCCCTACCACATCCCAAAGCTGAGATATAGGGACATGTTGTGCTGCATAAAATGTATAACTGTAAATTTCATGATGGGATTCCTACTTCCAGTGAGGCTAGGTAAACACATGAGTAGAAGGGTGCGATCAGAAAAGCCTAGTCAGTCCAATATATCCAACATTGCATCTGTATTTTGCTTTATTGGACGTATAACAAACTCATAAATTTAATTCCAATACATTAAACATAAAAAAACCTATAGAAAGAAAACCCCAGTTGCATTAATCCTCATATCTCAGCTTTAGGATGAGATAGGCTGAAAATAATCACACCCCTGTGTAAATCAGGACCTGCTCAATCAACGTCGTGAGTTTGGAAGAAATCTGAGACGGTCAAAAATTTAGTCTAAAAAAACACAAAGGGGTAACCCTTAGTGTTTTTTTGGGTGAAATATGTGACCTCCTCATATCTTCTTTAAACCCACACCATGTGTCAGGGAGGTCCTGACGAAGACAGTGGTGTGGTAATTGTTGCCCTACCACATCCCAAAGCTGAGATATAGGGACATGTTGTGCTGCATAAAATGTATAACTGTAAATTTCATGATGGGATTCCTACTTCCAGTGAAGCTAGGTAAACACATGAGTAGAAGGGTGCGATCAGAAAAGCCTAGTTAGTCCCATATATCCTACATTGCATCTGTATTTTGCTTTATTGGACGTATAACAAACTCATAAATTTAATTCCAATATAGTCAACACCAATAAACCTATAGAAAGAAAACCCCAGTTACGTTAATCCTCATATCTCAGCTTTGGGATGAGATAGGCTGAAAATAATCACACCCCTGTGTAAGTCAGGACCTGCTCAATCAACATCGTGAGTTTGGAAGAAATCTGAGACGGTCAAAAATTTAGTCTGAAAAAACACAAAGGGGTACCCCTTAGTGTTTATTTGGGTTGTTACGCTGCGCTGTGTATGTGTGTGTTTTCTCTCTCTCTCACTATCTCTATAAATGTATAGGTTCTGCAATCTGTTCCAGTCCATGTTTGTTCACCCGTCTAGAGTTCATTCCATGTTCCAGTTCGTGTATTTGTTCCTCGTCCTGAGTCCGGTCCACCATCCAGTCCATGTGTTGTCTGTCACCATTTCCGTCTACGTCATCCCGGCGGGAATCATAAATACGTCTCTGTGTACACTGTTAGAAAGCTTTGTTTTGTGCCGTGATTTGTATTGTGTATATTGAATTCTGTTTGCCTGGTTTTGACTTTGATCCATTCCTATTTCAACTACGAGTTTGTTTTTGCCCTTTTGAATACTGATGCTAGATCTATCTTTTGTAAATTTTGTGTATATATTTCACCAGAGTAGGGTTGGCTGCCGTTTGTTTTGGGAGTGGGTTTTGTGTGTGTTTTTGTGGATAGACAGGGAGGAAGGTAAGGTGTTGTCTTTTGTTTCCTTTTGTTTTCACTTAGGTAAGTTAGAGCTGTTTGTGGGTCAGTTAGGAGGGGTGTTTGTTTGTTGTTTTTGTCGGCTAAAGGCCATCCTGAAGTTCACTGGTGTTTGGTTTCATTGTACATATCACATTTACAATATATATTCTATACATTATTCATTCTGTGTTTCCGTTTGTGTCCTTTTTGTTTCACCATTTACATCTGTTACATTTATTCCCTTCATATATATTAACTTCAACCCATTCCTCACTCTGTTACGGCTCAACCCTAGACTGGGTCGTAACAGAATTTGGGGGCTCGTCCTATTTTCATTTTCTGGTTGTTTTTTGTTGTTTTTTCTGGCTGGTGGTTTTCTTTTTTGTGGGGGGGTGAAGATGGCTAGTTTTGATTTGTCCGCGTTTGCTCTTTGCCCCACTTTGGAGGTGTTTGATACATGTCGTGTTGTCGATCTGCTTTTGATAGCGGATTTGTTTTCTGTTAGAGTCCCTCGCTCTGCTCCAAAACCGGAGATTAAGGAGGCCTTGGAGGCCCAGTTGGTTAGCAGGGGAATTTTGCCTGAGAGGAAGGGTTCTCCGGGTGTTGCTTTGAGTCCAGCTCGGAGTACGGACGCGGCGGAGGCCGTGGACGACTCTGAGTTTCTGCCGCGCATAGATCCCGGTGTTTCCCTCTCTCCTGTGTTAGATCCGCGCTTGGCCATTCAACTTAAAGAGCTAGAGCTGGAAATAAAGATTCAGAAGCGTGAGGCAGAGTTACTCCGGTTTAAGGCAGTGCAAGTTGAAGCTGAGAAGGAGCTTGCATTAAAACAAATGAGTCTGGGGGATTATAAGCCTGTCCCTCTCCCTCGCAGTGCGGCCTCTCCCACGGCGCACTCTCCTGCTCCTGACAGCGTTCAGGCACCGGCCACGCCACCGGTTCCCAAGCCCCGCTCTCCAGCTCGCTCATCGGCCGTAAGTACAGCGCGGGATTTTGATGTGAGTCGGCAGATCGGTCTGGTTCCTGCTTTTAGGGAAAACGAGGTGGACGCTTATTTTCCGATTTTTGAGCGGATCGCTACCACTCTTAGTTGGCCTAAAGGCTTGTGGTCTCTGCTGCTTCAGTGTAAGTTAGTGGGCAAGGCTCAGGAGGTTTGTTCGTCTCTGTCGCTGGAGCAGAGCTTGGATTATGACGTCGTGAAAAGTACAATTCTTCGGGCATATGAGTTAGTTCCAGAAGCCTATCGGCAGAATTTTAGACGTCTTACAAAAACCCCCAGCCAGACGTATGTGGAATTTGCCAGAGAAAAGTCTCTGTTGTTTGATCGATGGTATGCGGCTAGTAATGTCACGACATTCGAGCAGCTTAAGGAGTTGGTTCTCCTGGAAGATTTTAAAAACAATCTTCCTGATAAAATAGTGGTATACATCAATGAACAAAAAGTCACTAATTTGTCTGTTGCAGCTACTTTGTCTGATGAATTCGTTCTGACACATAAAACAAACTTTGTCCCGAGTTCTCAGCGTGACATGTCTCGCCGCACCCCCACTTCACAACCTGCCGTTAGTTCTGTTCAGTCTAATGTCTCTGAAAATAGAGAATGTTTCTATTGCCATGCTGTTGGTCATTTAATTGCTGCTTGTCCCGTTTAAAAACGTAAAGAAGCCCGCACTTTAGCCCCAAAGAAAGTTAACGCTGTTAGTTCGTTACATAAGACCCCTGATACTGACTGCTCGTCTGATCAGCCCTCGGTAGAAGCACTGTTTAAACCGTTTACATTTTCTGGATTTGTTTCTTTTGGTGATACGGGAGATAAAAAGTCTATTCAGATTTTAAGAGACACTGGTGCTGCACAGTCTCTTATTTTAGACAGCGTTTTACCTTTTTCTGGCTCCAGTTATTGTGGTAGTGACGTTTTAATTCAAGGGATTGAGTTAGGAGTTGTCCGTGTGCCGCTCCATAAAGTTTATTTGGTAACGCCTGAGTTTTCAGGTGTCGTTAAAGTTGCAGTTCGTTCACAACTTCCAGTAAATGGAGTATCGTTTATTTTAGGTAATGACCTGGCTGGTGATAAATTGTTTACACTACCTGAGGTGGTTTCTGAACCCCTCTCTGTTGTAGAGAACTCATCTATTTTTCCATCCTGTGTTCTCACTCGGGCTCAAAAGAGAAAGTTTGCGGATGTAGTAGGGTTATCAGACTCATTTTTAAGTAAAGATGACCCATTCTGTGATGCTTCTGTTCCAACTAGTGGTGATAAAGGGACAGATATTTGTAACATTAATTACACCGATACGCGAATTACTCGTACGGAGCTTGCTGCTGCTCAGAAGTCAGATCCCACAATAAAACGCTGTTTTGATTCTGCACTTGATATTTGTCCTGATAAACCCTTTAGTCCCTATTATGTTGACAATGATGTCTTAATGAAAAAATGGTCTCCCCGTTCTTCCTCGGATGGTTGTGCTGATGTGTGTCAAATAGTTGTTCCCCAGCCCTTTAGATCTCAAGTTTTGTCCCTAGCTCATGACCATCCCTGTTCTGGACATCTCGGCATTCGTAAAACGTATCAGCGTGTTCTTAGGTATTTCTTTTGGCCCACAGTAAAATCAGATGTTACCCGATTCTGTCGCACCTGCCATACATGTCAGCTCGTGGGGAAACCTAACCAGATTATTCAGCCTGCTCCACTTCACCCCATACAGATAACATGTGAACCATTCGAACGTCTGCTGATTGACTGTGTGGGCCCTTTGCCAAAATCTCGCTCAGGGAACAGTTATTTACTTACATTAATGTGTGCTGCTACTAAATTTCCAGAGGCTGTTCCCATTCGATCTTTACATTCAAAAGTTATTGTTAAGGCTTTGATTAAGTTTTGTACTACATTTGGTTTACCTAAGGTAATACAGTCTGACCAGGGTTCCAATTTTATGTCTCGACTATTTTCTCAGGTAATGAAAGAGCTTAACATTAAACATCAGGTGTCTAGTGCATATCACCCAGAGTCACAGGGCGCACTTGAACGTTTCCACCAAACACTTAAAACAATTTACGGACTTTCTGTCTTGAGGTTGGTAAGGATTGGGATGAGGGGGTTCCACTCCTTTTATATGCAATTAGAGACGCTGTGCAGGAGTCAACTGGGTTTAGTCCTGCTGAGCTAGTGTTTGGCCATGTGATAAGAGGTCCATTAAAGGCCTTGCAAGAGCAGTGGTTGTCTCCCAGTTCGCATACACATGCCAAGCCTGTCCTAGAGTATGTTCGTTCCCTTAGAAAGCGCATGGGGTTAGCTCATGATGTTGCCAGACGTGCTTTAGAGTCCTCCCAAAATAAAATGAAAGAGCGCTATGACAGAGATGCAGTGCACCGTTCTTTTCAGGTGGGTGACCAGGTTTTAGTTTTGCTGCCTGTGGTAGGCTCCTCCCTACACACTCGTTTTGCTGGTCCCTATGAAGTGAAAGAAAAATTAAGTGACACAAATTATGTAATTATGACTCCGGATAGAAAAAGGAAAACTCGTGTTTGCCACATTAACCTTTTAAAGCCTTACCTCTCTCGTGCCCCTCATCTGTCTTCTTCCTCCGTAGTTGCCTCTGTGGCAAATGTGTCTCCCACTGAGTATTCTCCTGAATCTGATGAACTACACATAGGCCGCTATAGTCTCCCATGTGCCCGTTTGCCCAATTCAGAAGCACTTCTACACTTAGATAATAAAATAGCTCACTTACCTTCTGATATCCAGGCAGATCTTAAGACCATTATTTACAAATATCCTTCTTTGTTTTCCGATGTTCCCTCATGTACCTCTGTAATTGAACATGACATTGATGTTGGCGGTCATGGTCCCATTAAACAACACCCCTATCGTGTGAATCCAGCTAAGCGTGCTATCTTAAAACAAGAAACACAGTATCTGTTTAAAAATGGTCTTGCCATACCCAGCTCTAGCCCTTGGTCCTCCCCTTGTTTGTTGGTACCTAAGCCAGATGGTACTTACCGTTTCTGTACTGACTTCAGAAAGGTTAATGCAGTCACTAAGCCTGATTCTTTTCCTCTGCCCCGCATGGAGGATTGTGTTGATCAGGTTGGTTCTGCAAAGTTTGTAACAAAACTTGATTTACTAAAAGGTTATTGGCAAGTGCCACTTACCTCTCGTGCTTCAGAGATTTCTGCCTTCGTCACTCCAGATACTTTTATGCAATACACAGTCATGGCCTTTGGACTCCGAAATGCACCTGCCACTTTTCAGAGATTAATGAATTGTGTATTGGCTGATGTACCTAACTGTGCAGCTTACCTAGATGATGTTGTGGTATATACTGACACATGGGACCAGCACCTGGAAATTTTAGAATCAGTTTTCACTCGTCTACATAATGCTTCTCTTGTTCTGAATTTAGAAAAATGTGAATTTGGTAGAGGAGTTGTTTCTTACCTTGGGAAAATAGTAGGTCAGGGTCAAGTGAAGCCATTAGATGCCAAGGTGCAAGCCATTAATGCTTTCCCAGTTCCTAAGACAAGGCGTGAACTAAGACGTTTCTTAGGTATGGCTGGATATTATAGATGTTTTTGCAAAAATTTCTCTGTTTTAGTGTTACCGCTTACCAATCTTCTGAAACAGAATGTCTCTCTTGTTTGGTCCTCTGAGTGTCAGACAGCTTTTGACGCTGTGAAGCTGCTGCTTAGTAATGCCCCTGTGCTTGCAGCACCTGATTTTAATAAGCCTTTTAAATTTGAGGTAGATGCAAGTGATACTGGAGCGGGTGCTGTCCTCTTACAAGAAGGTGAAGATCACATTGACCATCCGGTTTCCTTCTTTTCTAAGAAGTTTTTAAAACATCAGTTAATGTACAGCACCATAGAGAAAGAGACACTCGCCTTATTATTAGCACTTCAACACTTTGAAGTATATATTGGTAATAGTTCTGTTCCAGTCACCATTTACACTGACCACAATCCACTAACTTTCCTTAGCCGTATGTGTAACTCGAACCAGCGATTAATGCGATGGTCTCTCATACTTCAGGGTTTCTCTTTGTCTATCTGTCACAAGCGGGGTGTAGATAATGTTGTTGCAGATGCTCTGTCTAGGTGTTAATGTTTTGTTCCTACTATGGATTTGTATTTGTGGGAGGGGGTGTTACGCTGCGCTGTGTATGTGTGTGTTTTCTCTCTCTCTCACTATCTCTGTAAATGTATAGGTTCTGCAATCTGTTCCAGTCCATGTTTGTTCACCCGTCTAGAGTTTGTTCCAGTTCGTGTATTTGTTCCTCGTCCTGAGTCCGGTCCACCATCCAGTCCATGTGTTGTCTGTCACCATTTCCGTCTACGTCATCCCGGCGGGAATCATAAATACGTCTCTGTGTACACTGTTAGAAAGCTTTGTTTTGTGCCGTGATTTGTATTGTGTATATTGAATTCTGTTTGCCTGGTTTTGACTTTGATCCATTCCTATTTCGACTACGAGTTTGTTTTTGCCCTTTTGAATACTGATGCTAGATCTATCTTTTGTAAATTTTGTGTATATATTTCACCAGAGTAGGGTTGGCTGCCGTTTGTTTTGGGAGTGGGTTTTGTGTGTGTTTTTGTGGATAGACAGGGAGGAAGGTAAGGTGTTGTCTTTTGTTTCCTTTTGTTTTCACTTAGGTAAGTTAGAGCTGTTTGTGGGTCAGTTAGGAGGGGTGTTTGTTTGTTGTTTTTGTCGGCTAAAGGCCATCCTGAAGTTCACTGGTGTTTGGTTTCATTGTACATATCACATTTAAAATATATATTCTATTCATTATTCATTCTGTGTTTCCGTTTGTGTCCTTTTTGTTTCACCATTTACATCTGTTACATTTATTCCCTTCATATATATTAATTTCAACCCATTCCTCACTCTATTACGGCTCAACCCTAGACTGGGTCGTAACAGGGTGAAATATGTGACCTCCTCATATCTTCTTTAAACCCACACTGTGTGTCAGGGAGGTCCTGACGAAGAAAGTGGTGTGGTAATTGTTGCCCTACCACATCCCAAAGCTGAGATATAGGGACATGTTGTGCTGCATAAAATGTATAACTGTAAATTTCATGATGGGATTCCTACTTCCAGTGAAGCTAGGTAAACACATGAGTAGAAGGGTGCGATCAGAAAAGCCTAGTTAGTCCCATATATCCTACATTGCATCTGTATTTTGCTTTATTGGACATATAACAAGCTCATAAATTTAATTCCAATATATTCAACACCAATAAACCTATAGAAAGAAAACCCCAGTTACGTTAATCCTCATATCTCAGCTTTAGGATGAGATAGGCTGAAAATAATCACACCCCTGTGTAAGTCAGGACCTGCTCAATCAACATCGTGAGTTTGGAAGAAATCTGAGACGGTCAAAAATTTAGTCTAAAAAAACACAAAGGGGTACCCCTTAGTGTTTTTTTGGGTGAAATATGTGACCTCCTTATATCTTCTTAAAACCCACACCATGTGTCAGGGAGGTCCTGACGAAGACAGTGGTGTGGTAATTGTTGCCCTACCACATCCCAAAGCTGAGATATAGGGACATGTTGTGCTGCATAAAATGTATAACTGTAAATTTCATGATGGGATTCCTACTTCCAGTGAAGCTAGGTAAACACATGAGTAGAAGGGTGCGATCAGAAAAGCCTAGTTAGTCCCATATATCCTACATTGCATCTGTATTTTGCTTTATTGGACATATAACAAGCTCATAAATTTAATTCCAATATATTCAACACCAATAAACCTATAGAAAGAAAACCCCAGTTACGTTAATCCTCATATCTCAGCTTTGGGATGAGATAGGCTGAAAATAATCACACCTATGTGTAAGTCATGACTTGCTCAATCAACATCGTGAGTTTGGAAGAAATCCGAGACGGTCAAAAATTTAGTCTAAAAAACACAAAGGGGTACCCCTTAGTGTTTTTTGGGTAAAATATGTGACCTCCTCTGATCTTCTTCAAACCCACACCGTGTGTCAGGGAGGTCCTTGCGAAGACAGTGTTGTGGTAATTGTTGCCCTACAACATCCCAAAGCTGAGATTTAGGGACATGTTGTGCTGCATAAAATGTATAACTGTAAACTTCATGATGAGGTTCCTACTTCCAGTGAAGCTAGGTAAACACATGAGTATAAGGGTGCGATCAGAAAAGCCTAATCAGTCCAATATATCCAACATTGCATCTGTATTTTGCTTTAATAGACGTAGAGCAAACTCATGAATTTAATTCCAATATAATCAACACCAATAAACCTATAGAAAGAAAACCCCAGTTACGTTAATCCTCATATCTCATCTTTGGGATGAGATAGGCTGAAAATATTCACACCTCTGTGTAAGTCAGGACTTGCACAATCAACATCGTGAGTTTGGAAGAAATTCGAGACGGTCAGAAATTTAGTCTAAAAAAACACAAAGGGGTACCCCTTAGTGTTTTTTTGGGTAAAATATGTGACCTCCTCTGATCTTCTTCAAACTCACACCGTGTGTCAGGGAGGTCCTGACGAAGACAGTGTTGTGGTACTTTTTGCCCTACTACAACCCCAAAGCTGAGATATAGGGACATGTTGTGCTGCATAAAATGTATAACTGTAAATTTCATGATGAGATTCCTACTTCCAGTGAAGCTAGGTAAACACATGTGTAGAAGGGTGCGATCAGAAAAGCCTAATCAGTCCAATATATCCAACATTGCATCTGTATTTTACTTTATTAGACGTAGAGCAAACTCATGAATTTAATTCCAATATAATCAACACCAATAAACCTATTGAGCGAAAAACCCCAGTTACGTTAATCCTCATATCTCAGCTTTGGGATGAGATAGGCTGAAAATAATCACACCCCTGTGTAAGTCAGGACTTGCTCAATCAACATCGTGAGTTTGGAAGAAATCCGAGACGGTCAAAAATTTAGTCTAAAAAAATACAAAGGGGTACCCCTTAGTGTTTTTTTTGGGTAAAATATGTGACCTTCTCTGATCTTCTTCAAACCCACACTGTGTGTCAGGGAGGTCCTGACGAAGACAGTGGCATGGTAATTGTTGCCCTACCACATCCCAAAGCTGAGATATAGGGAAATGTTGTGCTGCATAAAATGTATAACTGTAAATTTCATGATGAGATTCCTACTTCCAGTGAAGCTAGGTAAACACATGAGTAGAAGGGTGCGATCAGAAAAGCCTAATCAGTCCAATATATCCAACATTGCATCTGTATTTTGCTATATTAGACGTAGAGCAAACTCATGAATTTAATTCCAATATAATCAACACCAATAAACCTATTGAGCGAAAAATCCCACTTACGTTAATCCTCATATCTCAGCTTTGGGATGAGATAGGCTGAAAATAATCACACCCCTGTGTAAGTCAGGACCTGCTCAATCAACATCGTGAGTTTGGAAGAAATCTGAGATGGTAAAAAATTTAGTCTAAAAAAACACAAAGGGGTACCCCTTAGTGTTTTTTTGGGTGAAATATGTAACCTCCTCATATCTTCTTTAAACCCACACCATGTGTCAGGGAGGTCCTGACGAAGACAGTGGTGTGGTAATTGTTGCCCTACCACATCCCAAAGCTGAGATATAGGGAAATGTTGTGCTGCATAAAATGTATAACTGTAAATTTCATGATGGGATTCCTACTTCCAGTGAAGCTAGGTAAACACATGAGTAGAAGGGTGCGATCAGAAAAGCCTAGTCAGTCCAATATATCCTACATTGCACCTGTACTTTGCTTTATTGGACATATAACAAACTCATACATTTAATTCCAATATAATCAACACCAATAAACCTATTGAGCGAAAAATCCCAGTTACGTTAATCCTAATATCTCAGCTTTGGGATGAGATAGGCTGAAAATAATCACACCCCTGTGTAAGTCAGGACTTGCTCAATCAACATTGTGAGTTTGGAAGAAATCTGAGACGGTCAGAAATTTAGTCTAAAAAAACACAAAGGGGTACCCCTTAGTGTTTTTTTGGGTGAAATATGTGACCTACTCTGATCTTCTCCAAACCCACACCGTGTGTCAGGGAGGTCCTTACAAAGACAGTGTTCTGGTAATTTTTGCCCTACCACATCCCAAAGCTGGGATATAGGGACATGTTGTGCTGCATAAAATGTATAACTGTAAATTTCATGATGAGATTCCTACTTCCAGTGAAGCTAGGTAAACACACGAGTAGAAGGGTGCGATCAGAAAAGCCGAATCAGTCCAATATATCCAACATTGCATCTGTATTTTGCTTTATTAGACGTATAACAAGCTCATAAATTTAATTCCAATATATTCAACACCAATAAACCTATAAAATGAAAATCCCAGTTACATTAATCACCATATCTCAGCTTTGGGATGAGATAGGCTGAAAATAATCACACCCCTGTGTAAGTCAGGACCTGCTCAATCAACATCGTGAGTTTGGAAGAAATCCGAGACGGTCAGAAATTTAGTCTAAAAAAACACAAAGGGGTACCCCTTAGTGTTTTTTAGTGGTGAAATATGTGACCTCCTCATATCTTCTTTAAACCCACACCATGTGTCATGGAGGTCCTGACAAAGACATTGGTGTGGTAGATGTTGCCCTACCACATCCCAAAGCTGAGATATAGGGACATGGTTTTCTGCATAAAATGTATAACTGTAAATTTCATGAAGGGATTCCTACTTCCAGTGAAGCTAGGTAAACACATGAGTAGAAGGGTGCGATCAGAAAAGCCTAGTCAGTCCAATATATCCTACATTGTATCTGTATTTTGCTTTATTGGACATATAACAAGCTCATAAATTTAATTCCAATATATTCAACACCAATAAACCTATAGAAAGAAAACCCCAGTTACGTTAATCCTCATATCTCATCTTTGGGATGAGATAGGCTGAAAATATTCACACCTCTGTGTAAGTCAGGCCTTGCTCAATCAACATCGAGAGTTTGGAAGAAATCCGAGACGGTCAGAAATTTAGTCTAAAAAAACACAAAGGGGTACCCCTTAGTGTTTTTTGGGTAAAATATGTGACCTCCTCTGATCTTCTTCAAACCCACACCGTGTGTCAGGGAGGTCCTGACGAAGACAGTGTTGTGGTACTTTTTGCCCTACCACAACCCAAAGCTGAGATATAGGGACATGGTGTTCTGCATAAAATGTATAACTGTAAATTTCATGATGGGATTCTTACTTCCAGTGAAGCTAGGTAAACACATGAGTAGAAGGGTGTGATCAGAAAAGCCTAGTCAGTCCAATATATCCTACATTGCATCTGTATTTTGCTTTATTGGACATATAACAAGCTCATAAATTTAATTCCAATATATTCAACACCAATAAACCTATAGAAAGAAAACCCCAGTTACGTTAATCCTCATATCTCAGCTTTGGGACAAGATAGGCTGAAAATAATCACACCCCTGTGTAAGTCAGGACCAGCTCATAAATTTAATTCCAATATATTCAACACCAATAAACCTATAGAAAGAAAACTCCAGTTACGTTAATCCTCATATCTCAGCTTTGGGATGAGATAGGCTGAAAATAATCACACCCCTGTGTAAGTCAGGACCTGCTCAATCAACATGGTGAGTTTGGAAGAAATCTGAGATGGTCAAAAATTTAGTCTAAAAAACACAAAGGGGTACTCCTTAGTGTTTTTTTGGGTAAAATATGTGACCTCCTCTGATCTTCTTTAAACCCACACCGTGTGTCAGGGAGGTCCTTACGAAGACAGTGTTGTGGTAATTTTTGCCCTACCACATCCCAAAGCTGAGATATAGGGACATGTTGTGCTGCATAAAATGTATAACTGTAAATTTCATGATGAGATTCCTACTTCCAGTGAAGCTAGGTAAACACATGAGTAGAAGGGTGCGATCAGAAAAGCCTAATCAGTCCAATATATCCAACATTGCATCTGTATTTTGCTATATTAGACGTAGAGCAAACTCATGAATTTAATTCCAATATAATCAACACCAATAAACCTATTGAGCGAAAAATCCCAGTTACGTTAATCCTCATATCTCAGCTTTGGGATGAGATAGGCTGAAAATAATCACACCCCTGTGTAAGTCAGGACCTGCGCAATCAACATCGTGAGTTTGGAAGAAATCTGAGATGGTAAAAAATTTAGTCTAAAAAAACACAAAGGGGTACCCCTTAGTGTTTTTTTGGGTGAAATATGTGACCTCCTCATATCTTCTTTAAACCCACACCATGTGTCAGGGAGGTCCTGACGAAGACAGTGGTGTGGTAATTGTTGCCCTACCACATCCCAAAGCTGAGATATAGGGAAATGTTGTGCTGCATAAAATGTATAACTGTAAATTTCATGATGGGATTCCTACTTCCAGTGAAGCTAGGTAAACACATGAGTAGAAGGGTGCGATCAGAATAGCCTAGTCACTCCAATATATCCTACATTGCATCTGTACTTTGCTTTATTGGACATATAACAAACTCATGAATTTAATTCCAATATAATCAACACCAATAAACCTATTGAGCGAAAAATCCCACTTACGTTAATCCTCATATCTCAGCTTTGGGATGAGATAGGCTGAAAATAATCACACCCCTGTGTAAGTCAGGACTTGCTCAATCAACATCGTGAGTTTGGAAGAAATCCGAGACGGTCAGAAATTTAGTCTAAAAAAACACAAAGGGGTACCCCTTAGTGTTTTTTTGGGTAAAATATGTGACCTCCTCTGATCTTCTTCAAACCCACACCGTGTGTCAGGGAGGTCCTGACGAAGACAGTGTTGTGGTACTTTTTGCCCTACCACAACCCAAAGCTGAGATATAGGGACATGGTGTTCTGCATAAAATGTATAACTGTAAATTTCATGATGGGATTCTTACTTCCAGTGAAGCTAGGTAAACACATGAGTAGAAGGGTGCGATCAGAAAAGCCTAGTCAGTCCAATATATCCTACATTGTATCTGTATTTTGCTTTATTGGACATATAACAAGCTCATAAATTTAATTCCAATATATTCAACACCAATAAACCTATAGAAAGAAAACCCCAGTTACGTTAATCCTCATATCTCATCTTTGGGATGAGATAGGCTGAAAATATTCACACCTCTGTGTAAGTCAGGCCTTGCTCAATCAACATCGAGAGTTTGGAAGAAATCTGAGACGGTCAAAAATTTAGTCTAAAAAAACACAAAGGGGTACCCCTTAGTGTTTTTTGGGTAAAATATGTGACCTCCTCTGATCTTCTTCAAACCCACACCGTGTGTCAGGGAGGTCCTTGCGAAGACAGTGTTGTGGTAATTGTTGCCCTACCACATCCCAAAGCTGAGATTTAGGGACATGTTGTGCTGCATAAAATGTATAACTGTAAATTTCATGATGAGATTCCTACTTCCAGTGAAGCTAGGTAAACACATGAGTATAAGGGTGCGATCAGAAAAGCCTATTTAGTCCAATATATCCAACATTGCATCTGTATTTTGCTTTATTAGACGTAGAGCAAACTCATAAATTTAATTCCAATATAATCAACACCAATAAACCTATTGAGCGAAAAATCCCAGTTACGTTAATCCTCATATCTCAGCTTTGGGATTAGATATGCTGAAAATAATCACACCCCTGTGTAAGTCAGGACCTGCTCAATCAACATCGTGAGTTTGGAAGAAATCCGAGACGGTCAGAAATTTAGTCTAAAAAAACACAAAGGGGTACCCCTTAGTGTTTTTTTGGGTGAAATATGTGACCTCCTTATATCTTCTTTAAACCCACACCATGTGTCAGGGAGGTCCTGAAAAAGACAGTGGTGTGGTAATTGTTGCCCTACCACATCACAAAGCTGAGATATAGTGACATGGTGTTCTGCATAAAATGTATAACTGTAAATTTCATGATGGGATTCCTACTTCCAGTGAAGCTAGGTAAACACATGAGTAGAAGGGTGCGATCAGAAAAGCCTAGTCAGTCCAATATATCCTACATTGCATCTGTATTTTGCTTTATTGGACGTATAACAAGCTCATAAATTTAATTCCAATATATTCAACACCAATAAACCTATAGAAAGAAAACCCCAGTTACGTTAATCCTCATATCTCAGCTTTGGGACAAGATAGGCTGAAAATAATCACACCCCTGTGTAAGTCAGGACCAGCTCATAAATTTAATTCCAATATATTCAACACCAATAAACCTATAGAAAGAAAACTCCAGTTACGTTAATCCTCATATCTCAGCTTTGGGATGAGATAGGCTGAAAATAATCACACCCCTGTGTAAGTCAGGACCTGCTCAATCAACATGGTGAGTTTGGAAGAAATCTGAGATGGTCAAAAGTTTAGTCTAAAAAACACAAAGGGGTACTCCTTAGTGTTTTTTTGGGTAAAATATGTGACCTCCTCTGATCTTCTTTAAACCCACACCGTGTGTCAGGGAGGTCCTTACGAAGACAGTGTTGTGGTAATTTTTGCCCTACCACATCCCAAAGCTGAGATATAGGGACATGTTGTGCTGCATAAAATGTATAACTGTAAATTTCATGATGAGATTCCTACTTCCAGTGAAGCTAGGTAAACACATGTGTAGAAGGGTGCGATCAGAAAAGCCTAATCAGTCCAATATATCCAACATTGCATCTGTATTTTACTTTATTAGACGTAGAGCAAACTCATGAATTTAATTCCAATATAATCAACACCAATAAACCTATTGAGCGAAAAACCCCAGTTACGTTAATCCTCATATCTCAGCTTTGGGATGAGATAGGCTGAAAATAATCACACTCCTGTGTAAGTCAGGACCTGCTCAATCAACATCGTGAGTTTGGAAGAAATCTGAGACGGTCAAAAATTTAGTCTAAAAAAACACAAAGGGGTACCCCTTAGTGTTTTTTTGGGTAAAATATGTGACCTCCTCTGATCTTCTTCAAACCCACACCGTGTGTCAGGGAGGTCCTGACGAAGACAGTGGTGTGGTAATTGTTGCCCTACCACATCACAAAGCTGAGATATAGTGACATGTTGTGCTGCATAAAATGTATAACTGTAAATTTCATGATGGGATTCCTACTTCCAGTGAGGCTAGGTAAACACATGAGTAGGAGGGTGTGATCAGAAAAGCCTAGTCAGTCCAATATATCCTACATTGCATCTGTATTTTGCTTTATTGGACATATAACAAGCTCATAAATTTAATTCCAATATATTCAACACCAATAAACCTATAGAAAGAAAACCCCAGTTACGTTAATCCTCATATCTCAGCTTTGGGATGAGATAGGCTGAAAATAATCACACCCCTGTGTAAGTCAGGACCTGCTAAATCAACATCGTGAGTTTGGAAGAAATCTGAGACGGTCAAAAATTTAGTCTAAAAAAACACAAAGGGGTACCCCTTAGTTTTTTTTTTGGATAAAATATGTGACCTCCTCTGTTCTTCTTCAAACCCACACCGTGTGTCAGGGAGGTCCTTATGATGACAGTGTTGTGGTACTTGTTGCCCTACCACATCACAAAGCTGAGATATAGGGACATGTTGTGCTGCATAAAATGTATAATAGTAAATTTCATGATGGGATTCCTACTTCCAGTGAGGCTAGGTAAACACATGAGTAGGAGGGTGTGATCAGAAAAGCCTAATCAGTCCAATATATCCAACATTGCATCTGTATTTTGTTTTATTGGACGTATAACAAACTCATAAATTTAATTCCAATATATTCAACACCAATAAACCTATAGAAAGAAAACCCCAGTTACGTTAATCCTCATATCTCAGCTTTGGGATGAGATAGGCTGAAAATAATCACACCCCTGTGTAAGTCAGGACCTGCTAAATCAACATCATGAGTTTGGAAGAAATCTGAGACGGTCAAAAATTTAGTCTAAAAAAACACAAAGGGGTACCCCTTAGTTTTTTTTTTTGGATAAAATATGTGACCTCCTCTGTTCTTCTTCAAACCCACACCGTGTGTCAGGGAGGTCCTTATGATGACAGTGTTGTGGTACTTGTTGCCCTACCACATCACAAAGCTGAGATATAGGGACATGTTGTGCTGCATAAAATGTATAATAGTAAATTTCATGATGGGATTCCTACTTCCAGTGAGGCTAGGTAAACACATGAGTAGGAGGGTGTGATCAGAAAAGCCTAATCAGTCCAATATATCCAACATTGCATCTGTATTTTGTTTTATTGGACGTATAACAAACTCATAAATTTAATTCCAATATATTCAACACCAATAAACCTATAGAAAGAAAACCCCAGTTACGTTAATCCTCATATCTCAGCTTTGGGATGAGATAGGCTGAAAATAATCACACTCCTGTGTAAGTCAGGACCTGCTCAATCAACATCGTGAGTTTGGAAGAAATCTGAGACGGTCAAAAATTTAGTCTAAAAAAACACAAAGGGGTACCCCTTAGTGTTTTTTTGGGTGAAATATGTGACCTCCTCATATCTTCTTTAAACCCACACCGTGTGTCAGGGAGGTCCTGACGAAGACAGTGGTGTGGTATTTGTTGCCCTACCACATCCCAAAGCTGAGATATAGGGACATGTTGTGCTGCATAAAATGTATAACTGTAAAATTCATGATGGGATTCCTGATTCCAGTGAAGCTAGGTAAACACATGAGTAGAAGGATGTGATCAGAAAGCCTAGTCAGTCCAATATATCCTACATTGCATCTGTATTTTGCTTTATTGGACATATAACAAGCTCATAAATTTAATTCCAATATATTCAACACCAATAAACCTATAGAAAGAAAACCCCAGTTACGTTAATCCTCATATCTCAGCTTTGGGATGAGATGGGCTGAAAATAATCACACTCCTGTGTAAGTCAGGACCTGTTCAATCAACATTGTGAGTTTGGAAGAAATCTGAGACGGTCAAAAATTTAGTCTCAAAAAACACAAAGGGGTACCCCTTAGTGTTTTTTTGGGTAAAATATGTGACCTCCTCTGATCTTCTTCAAACCCACACCGTGTGTCAGGGAGGTCCTTATGAAGACAGTGTTGTGGTACTTTTTGCCCTACCACATCACAAAGCTGAGATATAGGGACATGTTGTGCTGCATAAAATATATAACTGTAAATTTCATGATGGGATTCCTACTTCCAGTGAAGCTAGGTAAACACATGAGTAGAAGGGTGCGATCAGAAAAGCCTAGTCAGTCCAATATATCCTACATTGCATCTGTATTTTGCTTTATTGGACATATAACAAGCTCATAAATTTAATTTCAATATAATCAACACCAATAAACCTAATGAGTGAAAAATCCCAGTTAGGTTAATCCTCATATCTCAGCTTTGGGATGAGATAGGCTGAAAATAATCACACCTCTGTGTAAGTCAGGACCTGCTCAATCAACATCGTGCGTTTGGAAGAAATCTGAGATGGTCAAAAATTTAGTATAAAAAAACACAAAGAGGTACCCCTTAGTGTTTTTTTAAGTGAAATATGTGACCTCCTCATATCTTCTTTAAAACCACATCATGTGTCAGGGAGGTCCTGACGAAGACAGTGGTGTGGTAATTGTTGCCCTACCACATCACAAAGCTGAGATATAGGGACATGTTGTGCTGCATAAAATGTATAACAGTAAATTTCATGATGGGATTCCTACTTCCAGTGAAGCTAGGTAAACACATGAGTAGAAGGGTGCGATCAGAAAAGCCTAGTCAGTCCAATATATCCTACATTGCATCTGTATTTTGCTTTATTGGACGTATAACAAGCTCATAAATTTAATTTCAATATAATCAATACCAATAAACCTATTGAGCGAAAAATCCCAGTTAGGTTAATCCTCATATCTCAGCTTTGGGATGAGATAGGCTGAAAATAATCACACTCCTGTGTAAGTCAGGACCTGCTCAATCAACATCGTGAGTTTGGAAGAAATCTGAGACGGTCAAAAAATTTAGTCTAAAAAAACACAAAGGGGTACCCCTTAGTGTTTTTTTGGGTAAAATATGTGACCTCCTCTGATCTTCTTCAAACCCACACCGTGTGTCAGGGAGTTCCTGACGAAGACAGTGGTGTGGTAATTGTTGCCCTACCACATCACAAAGCTGAGATATAGTGACATGTTGTGCTGCATAAAATGTATAACTGTAAATTTCATGATGGGATTCCTACTTCGAGTGAGGCTAGGTAAACACATGAGTAGGAGGGTGTGATCAGAAAAGCCTAATCAGTCCAATATATCCAACATTGCATCTGTATTTTGCTTTATTGGACGTATAACAAACTCATGAATTTAATTCCAATATATTCAACACCAATAAACCTATAGAAAGAAAACCCCAGTTACGTTAATCCTCATATCTCAGCTTTGGGATGAGATAGGCTGAAAATAATCACACTCCTGTGTAAGTCAGGACCTGCTCAATCAACATCGTGAGTTTGGAAGAAATCTGAGACGGTCAAAAATTTAGTCTAAAAAAACACAAAGGGGTACCCTTTAGTGTTTTTTTGGGTGAAATATGTGACCTCCTCATATCTTCTTTAAACCCACACCGTGTGTCAGGGAGGTCCTGACAAAGACAGTGGTGTGGTATTTGTTGCCCTACCACATCCCAAAGCTGAGATATAGGGACATGTTGTGCTGCATAAAATGTATAACTGTAAAATTCTTGATGGGATTCCTGATTCCAGTGAAGCTAGGTAAGCACATGAGTAGAAGGATGTGATCAGAAAGCCTAGTCAGTCCAATATATCCTACATTGCATCTGTATTTTGCTTTATTGGACATATAACAAGCTCATAAATTTAATTCCAATATATTCAACACCAATAAACCTATAGAAAGAAAACCCCAGTTACGTTAATCCTCATATCTCAGCTTTGGGATGAGATGGGCTGAAAATAATCACACTCCTGTGTAAGTCAGGACCTGTTCAATCAACATTGTGAGTTTGGAAGAAATCTGAGACGGTCAAAAATTTAGTCTAAAAAAACACAAAGGGGTACCCCTTTGTGGTAGGGCAAAAAGTACCACAACACTGTCTTCATAAGGACCTCCCTGACACACGGTGTGGGTTTGAAGAAGATCAGAGGAGGTCACATATTTTACCCAAAAAAACACTAAGGGGTACACCTTAGTGTTTTTTTGGTTGATAAATGTGACCTCTTCGGATCTTCTTCAAACCCACACCATGTGTAAGGGAGGTCCTTACGAAGACAGTGATATGGTCATTTTTGCTCTGCCACATCCCAAAGCTGAGATATAGGGACATGATATGCTGCATAAAATGTATAACTGTAAATTTCATGATGGGATTCCTACTTCCAGTGAGGCTAGGTAAACACATGAGTAGGAGGGTGCGATCAGAAAAGCCTAATCAGTCCAATATATCCAACATTGCATCTGTATTTTGCTTTATTGGACGTATAACAAACTCATAAATTTAATTCCAATGTAATCAACACCAATAAACCTATTGAGCGAACAATCCCAGTTACGTTAATCCTCATATCTCAGCTTTGGGATGAGATAGGCTGAAAATAATCACACCCCTGTGTAAGTCAGGACCTGCTAACATCGTTAATCAACATCGTTAGTTTGGAAGAAATCTGAGACGGTCAAAAATTTTGTCTAAAAAAACACAAAGGGGTACCCCTTAGTGTTTTTTCGGGTGAAATATGTGACCTCCTCATATCTTCTTTAAACCCACACCGTGTGTCAGGGAGGTCCTGATGAAGACAGTGGTGTGGTAATTGTAGCCCTACCACATCCCAAAGCTGAGATATAGGGACATATTGTGCTGCATAAAAAAATTTATTGGAAAAGATTTAATAAATATATCATTCCAATCTAAATGCAGCTGAGTCATAATTTTAAACCCTGACTTAGTTAAAATCTATATTAAATCATGTTGTTTTTTTTGTTGGTAAAACCAACATTTTTTTAATAACGTAATGTTATTTCATTCATTTTATTAAGCCCTACATTTATACTTCAGTTTCCTTTATGAAACACATGTCCCAGTTTTGAAACTGAAAATTAAATACCTAAATAATTATTTATATAAACTGGCAAAAAAAAAATGTAGAGCAGACATAGACTCTGAAAAGACTGTTGATCTAAACTATAAAAGTCTGTTAAAATCAGAAAATTAATCGAGAGATTTGTCCTAAATACGTAGAATGTAGATTTGGTGGGAAAATACTCACAAATTAACTGTGAATGCTAGCTATGAGGCATTAGCCTTTTGGATACATTGGAAGACTGGATGTACTCTGCTTACCCCTCACACGTTAGTTTCCAACAAAAAAGCTGGCTGTGAAAGTGCCTCACAAAGACTGAGCTGGACTGTCCCACGGTTCTGCTAACTGCACTAAAGGAAGAGTGAGAGGGAGCACTGCCCTAGACTCTATCTTTCTCTGGGTGTGGACTTCACTGTTTTCTTATGAACGACAGTTACGTACTGTGATGATGTACAGTACCTGTGACACATCACCAAGAGAAACCATTATGTATACTTACCTGTACTTACTCACCTGCATACGGGTCATTTGAGAGGGAAAAGAGTACTATCTCTTGATGTTGAGTTTTACTTACCTGGTTGAATCCATTCTCCACAGAGGGAAGGGGGAACTAGCATCTAGAAGAGGGAAAATATATTATCTAATAAATAGTGATATTATGTATGAATATTAAACATGCCATGGCTGTAATTGAATCTTGGTACAGTTGTTAGTTCATTGTTAATTTTTATTGTTTATGAAACTTGTGTATCCAAGATACTATAACTTATACCTCTTCAGGGAATGGTATATTCTAAGGGGCGGGGCTACCTATATATATATACCACACAGGGGTAAAAGAGGGAGACTCTGCTAGACCATAGCGAGAGAAGTGTAACCTAAGGGCATAATAAGACTCAATTGATTTAGTTGTCTTTATCCTTTTTGTCTCTGCTAATAGAGAATTTTGTTTTGTTAATTTTTTTTTTGTTCACAAGGAGCGCGCGTGTATATATATTGTAAATAGTAATACAAAGTCTGGTGTGTAAATAAAGGTGGAAGGGAACCAAAAATCGAACCTCTCGGTGTTATTTCGAGTCGACCTTATATCATCTCAGGCCTCTCGCCCGACTCTACCCATAGAGAACACCTCCCACCATTTCACTTTGCGATGGTGAAGGGGTGAGCTTTATCACAAATGGTGGCAGTGACTACGAACCTGATGACAGCAACCACATATAGTCTACGACAAGAAACGAGAGAAAGGTACGACACTGAAAGCAGAGGAGCGTTGTGTAACTCCAATAATAACCACTAGGAGAAGATGGCTCCCAAGAAACCACCAGTCACCCAGACACGGAGCGAAGAAGAGGAATGCGAGTCAACCACCGACAAAGGGAATACATCGGAGATTACCAACTTATAGCAGATGCTCGAAAGCTTTTTCAGTTCTCAACAACAGAGGGATGAAGAACTGCGGAGAGAAGCGATGAAGCAAGAGCAGAGGTGGCGTTCCCTACAACACCAGTTCGGCCTTCTACAGGAAGAAGTACGGAGGGGCCAAAGTGGAGTACAACAACACAGGGAAACAGAGCATTCCACAACGGCAGCGCACACAAGAATATACAGACCCGCGACTCCGGCAGTAAGTGCATACGATGCGATGGGAGATCAATTAAGGACAACACAGGTAGCGTGGCCAAGACTCCCGCAACTTAAAGACGAGGATGACATCGAACATTACTTCATAATGTTTGAGCGGTTAGCGCTAGCGGCTAGATGGCAGAAAACGGACTGGGCTTTTCATCTGGTCCCCTTGCTGGAAGGAAAGGCAAGAGCAGCCTACGTCGCCATGAGCGTTGAGAAGATAAATGACTTTGAAGCAGTAAAAGAGGCTATTCTCAGAAAGTTTGAAATTAACCCTGAGACTTACAGACAGCGTTTCCATAAAGGGCACGTATTAAAGAACAAGACGCCGAGGGAACTATTCACGCGGCTCACGGGACTTTATGAGAGATGGATATGTCCAAAAGACAAGACAAAAGAGGACATCGGATTAACCATCGTTCTGGAACAGTTCCTGAGCGTAATCAATCCAGAATTGAAGAGCTGGATATTGGAACGCAGCCCGACTTCTGTGGAGCAAGCGGTTGAAATGGCAGAAGCTTTCATCGAGGCACGACAAGCCGAGGGAGAGTTCCAGGTCGGAAAGTCAACCTTCACCAAACAGACCAGTAAGTATGAGAGACGTGACTATGGTAGTGGTGTTGAACGTTCAAAGCCAGCCTTTAAAATGCAGTGGCATAAGTCCATTAAAAGCTCAGCTGAAAAACTAAAAATAAGATGTTTTAGCTGTAACCAAATAGGAAACACAAAAGCTCTGAATGTCAATATCCTCCCACTAGCTCTAACCAACTGTGCTACACCCCTAGAAAAGAAAATCCATTTAGTACACAGGAATGTAGTGATGAAACCACAGTAACAGTTAAATTGAATGGCAAACAGTTTAGGGCTTTATTAGATACGGGGGCAAGCCAAACTTTAGTCACACAAGCATGTCTTGAAAACTCTCAATATAGCCTTACAGGTACGTTAAAGGTCAGATGCATACATGGTGATAAGCAGATTTATCCTACATCTGAGGTTAATATATCAATTAAAGGGCAATCCTACCTTGTACGCATAGGCGTGGTACAAAACGCTCCATATCCCATCATACTAGGCAGAGACATTCCTATTTTGATTGATTTACTGAACTATAAAAATATAAAAATGGCAGAGGCTATGGTAGTGACCAGGCAAAGCAAAAAAAAAATTTAGCCAAAGAAACCACTGAACTTTTTAAGGAATTGCCATATGCAGCAGAAACTAAAAAAAAGACAAGGAGAGATGTAAGAAAAGCTAAAGTTATGGGAACAAAATGTCTGGAGAAAATAGAACTGCCAGATACAGATAACATTAGTTTACCCTTTAACTTTGAACAACTCCAAAATTTAGATGAAACTTTAAAACCACTATTTGAAAAAAGCAAACACTCTCTGATAAAGGTTGCCACTTAGCGATTAAAGATAACAAGCTATATAGAATCACTGATAAAGGTGAGCAACTAGTACTCCCGGTAAGCCTTAGGGAGAAAGTACTTAAAATGGGACATTCAGATCCTCGGGCAGGCCACTTCGGGCAAGCTAAAACATTCAGCCGCATAGCATACAGATTTTACTGGCCAGGTCAGTATGCAGATGTGATTAAATACTGCAATAATTGCCCGGAATGTCAACTCACTGCAACTCTAAAAAAGTCAGACAAGGTGCCTATGGTGAGCATGCCTATAATAGACATACCATTCTCTCGCATAGTAATGGACGTAGTAGGGCCGTTACCTAGAACAAAAAACGGAAACCGTTACATTCTAGTAATATGTGACTATGCGACAAAATACCCAGAGGCTTTTGCCCTCAAAAACATTAAAACTCGTCAAATTGTCAATGCTCTGATACAACTTATTTCAAGAGTAGGGATCCCGAAAGAGATATTGACAGACAGGGGCACAAACTTCACTTCAAAACAAATAAAGCAAGTGTACGATTTATTAGGCATTAAAAGTTTTCACACCACACCATATCACCCTCAAACTGATGGGCTAACGGAACGTTTCAATAAGACTCTGAAACAAGCTTTACAGAAGGTGACGAACAACAACGGTACAGACTGGGACATGTGGTTACCCTATGTGCTGTTCGTGTATCGTGAAGTACCTCAAGCTTCCACCGGCTTTTCCCCGTTTGAACTCCTTTACGGAAGACAGGTGAGAGGCCCGATGGATGTCCTGAAAGAAGCTTGGGAAGGTGAGCAGAGTGAAAAGAAACTGAATATTTTAACGTATGTCTTGAAGATCAGAGACAAGTTGAGTCTATTGACAAGTACTGTCCATGAAAACATGGAGAAAGATCAAGAACAGCAAAAACACTGGTATGATAAAGTGGCAAGGAAGAGAGTTCTGCAAATCGGGCAGAAAGTACTTATTCTACTACCCACCAGTGACACTGGGCTTTTAGCCAAATGGCAGGGGCCATATAAAGTGCAAAGACAAGTCGGAGAAACTACATATGAACTCCACCTGCCTGACAGACGGAAGAAATGTCAGAGCTTCCACATTAACATGTTGAGACCCTGGAAGGAGCCTGAGAATAAGAGTTCGGAGCAGCTATGGATAAGGGCCGTTCATGATGAAGACGAGGTGGCCGAACAGTATTTCCCCACAAGAAACGAAGGTTTCGTTCTTCCAAAGGTGCCCCACTTAACATCACAGCAACAAAAAGAACTACTGCACGTGGTCCCACCTAAGCTTTTCTCAGATGAACCAGGATTAACAGACGTGAGCAAGCATAACATCAGACTCATCAAAGATGAACCGATTAGGCAGTTCAACTGCAGAGTTCCAGCACGACTTGTCCCAGAGTTGAAAAAAGAAGTTGAAGCTATGATCAAAATGGGAGTAATAGAACCGTCAAAGAGCAAATGGTGCAGCCCTGTCGTCTTGGTCCCCAAGAAAGATGGAGGCTTATGGTTTTGCATTGACTTTTCAAAGCTAAACGCCGTGTCCGCTTTTGACCCATATCCCATGCCAAGAGCAGATGACCTAATAGAGAGGCTAGGGAAGGCTAAAGTTCTGTCCACGGTGGATTTATGCAAGGGATACTGGCAAGTTCCACTCAGCCAGTCCGCTAAGGAACTGACTGCATTTAGAACACCATCAGGACTATACCATTTCCGTACAATGCCATTTGGATTACACGGTGCGGCTGCAACCTTCCAGAGGTTAATGGACGATGTTCTCAGAGGTACGGAGGACTTCGCGGCAGCTTACATTGCTGATGTGGTGATCTACAATTCATCATGGGAAGAACATCTACAACATCTAGGCATTGTCCTGAGGAAGATCGCGGATGCCGGTCTGACAGCAAACCCAAGCAAATGTCATCTTGCTCGTGAGGAGGTCTCATATCTAGGTTACATCCTTGGCGGAGGTCAAATTAGACCTCAAGTGGACAAAGTAGAGGCCGTGAGGGCAACACCCCAACCTACTACAAAGAGGAGGGTACGTTCATTTTTAGGTCTTGTGGGATGGTACCGCAGGTTCATCCCTAATTTTTTCGTCTAAAGCAGCAGCACTGACGGCTTTAACCAAGAAGGACATGCCTCAAAGGGTTAAATGGACAGAGACCTGTGAGTATGCTTTTAAAGACCTCAAAAATGCATTATGCCAGGAGCCAGTTTTAGCCAGCCCTGATTTTTCGAAACCTTTTATTGTGCAGACTGATGCATCAGGTACAGGGTTGGGTGCTGTCTTATTACAGGGGGAGGACAATGAGAGAAAACCTATCCTGTGTATAAGCAGGAAACTGTTTTCACGTGAGACTAACTACTCTACCATCGAGAAGGAGGCTCTCGCTATCAAATGGGCGCTTGACTCTTTAAAGTATTATTGCTTGGACATGACTTTGTTCTAGAGACAGATCACAAAGCTTTGCAATGGATCCAAAGAATGAAAGACTCTAATGCTAGGATCACACGATGGTACTTGTCAATACAGTCCTATCGTTTTACTATAATGTATAAAAAAGGTACCCATAATGTAACAGCTGACTACCTGTCCCGCCGCTGGGAAGGCATTGAGCTTAAGGAGGGGGGTGTGTGATGATGTACAGTACCTGTGACACATCACCAAGAGAAACCATTATGTATACTTACCTGTACTTACTCACCTGCATACGGGTCATGTGAGAGGGAAAAGAGTACTCTCTCTTGATGCTGAGTTTTACTTACCTGGTTGAATCCATTCTCCACAGAGGGAAGGGGGAACTAGCATCTAGAAGAGGGAAAGTATATTATCTAATAAATAGTGATATTATGAATGAATGTTAAACATGCCATGGCTGTAATTGAGTCTTGGTACAGTTGTTAGTTCATTGTTAATTTTTATTGTTTATGAAACTTGTGTATCCAAGATACTATAACTTATACCTCTTCAGGGAATGGTATATTCTAAGGGGCGGGGCTACCTATATATATACCACACAGGGGTAAAAGAGGGAGACTCTGCTAGACCGTAGCGAGAGAAGCGTAACCTAAGGGCATAATAAGACTCAATTGATTTAGTTGTCTTTATCCTTTTTGTCTCTGCTAATAGAGAATTTTGTTTTGTTAATTTGTTTTGTTCACGCGCGCATGTATATATATTGTAAATAGTAATACAAAGTCTGGTGTGTAAATAAAGGTGGAAGGGAACCAAAAATCGAACCTCTCGGTGTTGTTTCGAGTCGACCTTATATCATCTCAGGCCTCTCGCCCGACTCTACCCATAGAGAACACCTCCCACCATTTCACATTGTGATGGTGAAGGGGTGAGCTTTATCACACGTACATACAGAGTTACACATACACAAATGTGAAACTCACTTAGCCTTACATTATCCATAAGTACAAGCTTAACCCTGACACTTTTCTCAGGTACAGGCTTCATCAGGTTATGGGGATTCCTCCTCTTTGTGGGGAACACACATTTGTCCCAAGAGAAAGAGAAATCCCCTTGACCTAAGGTATTTCTGTAATACACACACAAACACACACATAGCCTCTTGCTGTTTTTGAGGGTATTTCCGCTGATGGTGATTTTACTGAAGAGCTACCGCGAGTTCTGAAGTAATAACCTCAAAAGTTTATTACTTTGTCAAAAAGCCACAAATCTCTGGCAATATGAAACACAACCCCGAAAACCATGTTCTCTCTCCTCAAACCTGATTCCTTTCACTAAAACACTACACACAGGTGTTATATGCTTATATCTTACAGAGCATCAAATACACACTGATATGATAAATTCAAAACACTACGATCAAATGTGTATTTGGATGCTTTTGAGGCCATGATATATATTCAAATTCATATGAGGGTGTGGAAAATCAATGTTTTTTTTTTTTCATTTTGGTGAAGTGTAAGTTTTCTGTCCCAAAACAGAATTTACAATCCTACATGCAAACTGTATGTAACACACATGACCCATTTTACATAATAAGTATCAAACATTGAGAAATGCTACAAGGAAAAAAAAAAGGGCAGATACAAAAACAGAAATATATTTATTATAAAAGGCATGAAACAAATTACTCCACACCCTGCCTCTTTTATGCCCTTAAAAAAGATCAGGTGCAACATGAGTGAGACTTATTGGGAATCAGGAAGTAGAATTTTGAAGGACCGTGTTTCCAGGTGACCAAAGTTTCCTAAATGATGCAGTGTATGTTTAGACATCTGTAAAACTGTAACTTAGTATGATATTTCAGTGGAAAAAAAGCCATTGTTGTTGATACATGAACTTTTCAGAACATGAAGTTTTCAGAACTGTGTGCACATTTCCTGTTTAGGAAATATCAAACAAAGTCATTGAATGGGTCGAGAACACAGTCAGTCTTGTTGTACATCAGTTATAATGAAACCATATTACTCCCATTATGATATGTAAGAGTAACCTCTGAACTGATTTTCTGTCACACCTGTCTCTGTGGACGCCTCACTTCCTCCCTCACTTCATGCCAGATTACCACTTGAGTCTGTGAATTACTCTGGGGACTTCAGTTCCCATGGTTCAACGAATGGTCACATGACTCCATCAACCAATGGGAACTCTTTGGTGTGCTCCGGGTCACCTGAGTTTTAAGTTACAGCTGTTTTGTATTTGACATAATCATTCAGTTACAATATAAACTCAGGCTTTTGCATCTGCCACTTGTGAAGTATTGATAACTCTTTGTTACTTACTGAGTGAACCTTGTTTATGAAATCCAACCCGTGTATGACCATTTCTTAAGTTTCTCTTGACTCTGTCTTTTTGGATCTAGACTGCTATTGTTTGATATGTTTTGTTTTTGACCTCAGCCTGTACCTCACTATTCTTTGGATTGCCCTGTTTGTTGTGACTGATGTCTCTTTACGGTGTGCTTTGCACGGTAACATCTCTGAAGTAAAAATATTCCTGCTAAAAACCATGAGCGTCTCTACTGTTTAAATAGCCTGACATCTTCAAGTATAGTAATGAACACGTTAGATTCTGGGTCCCCACAGAAAAAAAAAATTGGCCTAATATTATTATTATTATTATTACAGTTATATATTTTATGGACCAAAACGTGTCCCTATATCTCAGCTTTGGGGTGTGGTAGGGCAAAAATTACCACACCACTGTCTTCATCAGGACCTCCCTGACACACGGTGTGGGTTTGAAAAAGATCTGAGGAGGTCACATTTTTCACACAAAAAACACTAAGGGGTACCCTTTGTGTTTTTTTAGACTAAATTTTTGACCGTCTCCCATTTCTTCCAAACTCACGATGTTGATTGAGCAAGTCCTGACTTACACAGGGGTGTGATTATTTTCAGCCTATCTCATCCCAAAGCTGAGATATGAGGATTAACGTAACTGGGGTTTTGTTTCTATAGGTTTATTGGTGTTGAATATATTGGAATTAAATTTATGAGCTTGTTATACGTCCAATAAAGCAAAATACATATGCAATGTAGGATATATTGGACTGACTAGGCTTGTCTGATCGCACCCTTCTACTCATGTGTTTACCTAGCTTCACTGGAAGTAGGAATCCTATCATGAAATTTACAGTTATACATTTTATGCAGCAAAATATGTCCCTATATCTCAGCTTTGGGATGTGGTAAGGCAAAAATTACCACAACGCTGTCTTCGTAAGGACCTCCCTGACACACAGTGCGGGTTTGAAGAAGATCAGAGAAGGTCACATATTTCACCCAAAAAAACACTAAGGGGTACCCCTTTGTGTTTTTTAGACAAAATTTTTGACCGTCTCAGATTTCTTCCAAACTCACGATGTTGATTGAGCAACACCTGACTTACACACAGGTGTGATTATTTTCAGCCTATCTCATCCCAAAGCTGAGATATGAGGATTAACGTAACTGGAGTTTTCTTTCTATAGGTTTATTGGTGTTGAATATATTGGAATTAAATTCATGAGCTTGTTATATGTCCAATAAAGCAAAGTACAGATGCAATGTAGGATATATTGGACTGACTAGGCTTGTCTGATCGCACCCTTCTACTCATGTGTTTACCTAGCTTCACTGGAAGTAGGAATCCCATCATGAAATTTACAGTTATACATTTTATGCAGCACAACATGTCCCTATATCTCAACTTTGGGATGTGGTAGGGCAACAATTACCACACCACTGTCTTTGTCAGGACCTCCCTGACACATGGTGTGGGTTTAAAGAAGATCAGAGGAGGTCACATATTTCACCCAAAAAAACCCTAAGGGGTACCCCTTTGAGTTTTTTTAGACTAAATTTTTGACCGTCTCGGATTTCTTCCAAACTCACGATGTTGATTGAGCAAGTCCTGACTTACACAGGGGTGTGATTATTTTCAGCCTATCTCATCCCAAAGCTGAGATATGAGGATTAACGTAACTGGGGTTTTCTTTCTATAGGTTTATTGGTGTTGAATATATTGGAATTAAATTTATGAGCTTGTTATATGTCCAATAAAGCAAAATATAGATGCAATGTTGGATATATTGGACTGACTAGGCTTTTCTGATCGCACCCTTCTACTCATGTGTTTACCTAGCTTCACTGGAAGTAGGAATCCCATCATGAAATTTACAGTTATACATTTTATGCAGCACAACATGTCCCTATATCTCAGCTTTGGGATGTGGTGGGGCAACAATTACCACACCACTGTCTTCGTCAGGACCTCCCTGACACACGGTGTGGGTTTGAAGAAGATCAGAGAAGGTCACATATTTTACCCAAAAAAACACTAAGGGGTACCATTTTGTGTTTTTTTAGACTAAATTTTTGACAGTCTCGGATTTCTTCCAAACTCATGATGTTGATTAAGCAAGTCCTGACTTACACAGGGGTGTGATTATTTTCAGCCTATCTCATCCCAAAGCTGAGATATGAGGATTAACGTAACTGGGGTTTTCTTTCTATAGGTTTATTGGTGTTGAATATATTGGAATTAAATTTATGAGCTTGTTATACGTCCAATAAAGCAAAATACAGATGCAATGTTGGATATATTGGACTGACTAGGCTTTTCTGATCGCACCCTTCTACTCATGTGTTTACCTAGCTTCACTGGAAGTAGGAATCTCATCATGAAATTTACAGTTATACATTTTATGCAGCACAACATGTCCCTATATCTCAGCTTTGGGATGTGGTAGGGCAACAATTACCACGCCACTGTCTTCGTCAGGACCTCCCTGACACACAGTGTGGGTTTGAAGAAGATCAAAGAAGGTCACATATTTCACCCAAAAAAAAAACACTAAGGGGTACCCCTTTGTGTTTTTTTAGACTAAATTTTTGACCGTCTCGGATTTCTTCCAAACTCACGATGTTGATTGAGCAGGTCCTGAGTTACACAGGGGTGTGATTATTTTCAGCCTATCTCATCCCAAAGCTGAGATATGAGGATTAACGTAACTTGGGTTTTCTTTCTATAGGTTTATTGGTGTTGAATATATTGGAATTAAATTTAATAGCTTGTTATACGTCCAATAAAGCAAAATACAGATGCAATGTAGGATATATTGGACTGACTAGGCTTGTCTGATCGCACCCTTCTACTCATGTGTTTACCTAGCTTCACTGGAAGTAGGAATCCCATCATGAAATTTACAGTTATACATTTTATGCAGCAAAATATGTCCCTATATCTCAGCTTTGGGATGTGGTAGGGCAAAAATTACCATAACACTGTCTTCGTAAGGACCTCCCTGACACACAGTGTTGGTTTGAAGAAGATCAGAGAAGGTCACATATTTCACCCAAAAGAACACTAAGGGGTACCCCTTTGTGTTTTTTTTTAGATTAAATTTTTGACTGTCTCAGATTTCTTCCAAACTCACGATGTTGATTGAGCAAGTCCTGACTTACACAGGGGTGTGATTATTTTCAGCCTATCTCATCCCAAAGCTGAGATATGAGGATTAACGTAACTGGGATTTTTCGCTCAATAGGTTTATTGGTGTTGATTATATTGGAATTAAATGTATGAGTTTGTTATACGTCCAATAAAGCAAATTACAGATGCAATGTAGGATATATTGGACTGACTAGGCTTTTCTGATCGCACCCTTCTACTCATGTGTTTACCTAGCTTCACTGGAAGTAGGAATCCTATCATGAAATTTATAGTTATACATTTTATGCAGCACAACATGTCCCTATATCTCAGCTTTGGGATGTGGTAGGGCAACAATTACCACACCACTGTCTTCGTCAGGACCTCCCTGACACATGGTGTGGGTTTAAAGAAGATATGAGGAGGTCACATATTTCACCCAAAAAAACACTAAGGAGTACCCCTTTGTGTTTTTTAGACTAAATTTTTGACCACCTCAGATTTCTTCCAAACTCACCATGTTGATTGAGCAGGTCCTGACTTACACAGGGGTGTGATTATTTTCAGCCTATCTAATCCCAAAGCTGAGATATGAGGATTAACGTAACTGGGATTTTTCGCTCAATAGGTTTATTGGTGTTGATTATATTGGAATTAAATTTATGAGTTTGCTCTACGTCTAATAAAGCAAAATACAGATGCAATGTTGGATATATTGGACTAAATAGGCTTTTCTGATCGCACCCTTATACTCATGTGTTTACCTAGCTTCACTGGAAGTAGGAATCCCATCATGAAATTTACAGTTATACATTTTATGCAGCACAACATGTCCCTAAATCTCAGCTTTGGGATGTGGTAGGGCAACAATTACCACAACACTGTCTTCGCAAGGACCTCCCTGACACACGGTGTGGGTTTGAAGAAGATCAGAGGAGGTCACATATTTTACCCAAAAAACACTAAGGGGTACCCCTTGTGTTTTTTTAGACTAAATTTTTGACCGTCTCAGATTTCTTCCAAACTCTCGATGTTGATTGAGCAAGGCCTGACTTACACAGAGGTGTGAATATTTACAGCCTATCTCATCCCAAAGATGAGATATGAGGATTAACGTAACTGGGGTTTTCTTTCTATAGGTTTATTGGTGTTGAATATATTGGAATTAAATTTATGAGCTTGTTATATGTCCAATAAAGCAAAATACAGATGCAATGTAGGATATATTGGACTGACTAGGCTTTCTGATCGCATCCTTCTACTCATGTGTTTACCTAGCTTCACTGGAAGTAGGAATCCCATCATGAAATTTACAGTTATACATTTTATGCAGAAAACCATGTCCCTATATCTCAGCTTTGGGATGTGGTAGGGCAACAATTACCACACCAATGTCTTTGTCAGGACCTCCATGACACATGGTGTGGGTTTAAAGAAGATATGAGGAGGTCACATATTTCACCACTAAAAAACACTAAGGGGTACCCCTTTGTGTTTTTTTAGACTAAATTTCTGACCGTCTCGGATTTCTTCCAAACTCACGATGTTGATTGAGCAGGTCCTGACTTACACAGGGGTGTGATTATTTTCAGCCTATCTCATCCCAAAGCTGAGATATGAGGATTAACGTAACTGGGATTTTTCGCTCAATAGGTTTATTGGTGTTGATTATATTGGAATTAAATGTATGAGTTTGTTATATGTCCAATAAAGCAAAGTACAGATGCAATGTAGGATATATTGGAGTGACTAGGCTATTCTGATCGCACCCTTCTACTCATGTGTTTACCTAGCTTCACTGGAAGTAGGAATCCCATCATGAAATTTACAGTTATACATTTTATGCAGCACAACATTTCCCTATATCTCAGCTTTGGGATGTGGTAGGGCAACAATTACCACACCACTGTCTTCGTCAGGACCTCCCTGACACATGGTGTGGGTTTAAAGAAGATATGAGGAGGTCACTTATTTCACCCAAAAAAACAAATTTTTTACCATCTCAGATTTCTTCCAAACTCACGATGTTGATTGAGCAGGTCCTGACTTACACAGGGGTGTGATTATTTTCAGCCTATCTCATCCCAAAGCTGAGATATGAGGATTAACGTAACTGGGATTTTTCGCTCAATAGGTTTATTGGTGTTGATTATATTGGAATTAAATTCATGAGTTTGCTCTACGTCTAATATAGCAAAATACAGATGCAATGTTGGATATATTGGACTGATTAGGCTTTTCTGATCGCACCCTTCTACTCATGTGTTTACCTAGCTTCACTGGAAGTAGGAATCTCATCATGAAATTTACAGTTATACATTTTATGCAGTACAACATGTCCCTATATCTCAGCTTTGGGATGTGGTAGGGCAAAAATTATCACACCACTGTCTTCGTAAGGACCTCCCTGACACATGGTGTGGGTTTGAAAAAGATCAGAGGAGGTCACATATTTTACCCAAAAAAACACGAAGGGGTACCCCTTTGTGTTTTTTTAGACTAAGTTTTTGACCGTCTCAGATTTCTTCCAAACTCACGATGTTGATTGAGCATGTCCTGACTTACACAGGGGTGTGATTATTTTCAGCCTATCTCATCCCAAAGCTGAGATATGAGGATTAACGTAACTGGGGTTTTCTTTCTATAGGTTTATTGGTGTTGAATATATTGGAATTAAATTTATGAGCTTGTTATATGTCCAATAAAGCAAAATATAGATGCAATGTTGGATATATTGGACTGACTAGGCTTTTCTGATCGCACCCTTCTACTCATGTGTTTACCTAGCTTCACTGGAAGTAGGAATCCCATCATGAAATTTACAGTTATACATTTTATGCAGCACAACATGTCCCTATATCTCAGCTTTGGGATGTGGTAGGGCAACAATTACCACACCACTGTCTTCGTCAGGACCTCCCTGACACACGGTGTGGGTTTGAAGAAGATCAGAGAAGGTCACATAATTTACCCAAAAAAACACTAAGGGGTACCATTTTGTGTTTTTTTAGACTAAATTTTTGACCGTCTCGGATTTCTTCCAAACTCACGATGTTGATTAAGCAAGTCCTGACTTACACAGGGGTGTGATTATTTTCAGCCTATCTCATCCCAAAGCTAAGATATGAGGATTAACGTAACTGGGATTTTTCACTCAATAGGTTTATTGGTGTTGATTATATTGGAATTAAATTTATGAGTTTGCTCTACGTCTAATAAAGCAAAATACAGATGCAATGTTGGATATATTGGACTGATTAGGCTTTTCTGATCGCACCCTTATACTCATGTGTTTACCTAGCTTCACTGGAAGTAGGAATCCCATCATGAAATTTACAGTTATACATTTTATGCAGCACAACATGTCCCTATATCTCAGCTTTGGGATGTGGTAGGGCAAAAATTACCACAACACTGTCTTCGTAAGGACCTCCCTGACACACGGTGTGGGTTTGAAGAAGATCAGAGAAGGTCACATATTTTACCCAAAAAAACACTAAGGGGTACCATTTTGTGTTTTTTTAGACTAAATTTTTTACCATCTCGGATTTCGTCCAAACTCACGATGTTGATTGAGCAAGTCCTGACTTACACAGGGGTGTGATTATTTTCAGCCTATCTCATCCCAAAGCTGAGATATGAGGATTAACGTAACTGGGGTTTTCTTTCTATAGGTTTATTGGTGTTGAATATATTGGAATTAAATTTATGAGCTTGTTATACGTCCAATAAAGCAAAATACAGATGCAATGTTGGATATATTGGACTGACTAGGCTTTTCTGATCGCACCCTTCTACTCATGTGTTTACCTAGCTTCACTGGAAGTAGGAATCTCATCATGAAATTTACAGTTATACATTTTATGCAGCACAACATGTCCCTATATCTCAGCTTTGGGATGTGGTAGGGCAACAATTACCACGCCACTGTCTTCGTCAGGACCTCCCTGACACACAGTGTGGGTTTGAAGAAGATCAAAGAAGGTCACATATTTCACCCAAAAAAAAACACTAAGGGGTACCCCTTTGTGTTTTTTTAGACTAAATTTTTGACCGTCTCGGATTTCTTCCAAACTCACGATGTTGATTGAGCAGGTCCTGAGTTACACAGGGGTGTGATTATTTTCAGCCTATCTCATTCCAAAGCTGAGATATGAGGATTAACGTAACTGGGATTTTTCGCTCAATAGGTTTATTGGTGTTGATTATATTGGAATTAAATGTATGAGTTTGTTATACGTCCAATAAAGCAAATTACAGATGCAATGTAGGATATATTGGACTGACTAGGCTTTTCTGATCGCACCCTTCTACTCATGTGTTTACCTAGCTTCACTGGAAGTAGGAATCCTATCATGAAATTTATAGTTATACATTTTATGCAGCACAACATGTCCCTATATCTCAGCTTTGGGATGTAGTAGGGCAACAATTACCACACCACTGTCTTCGTCAGGACCTCCCTGACACATGGTGTGGGTTTAAAGAAGATATGAGGAGGTCACATATTTCACCCAAAAAAACACTAAGGAGTACCCCTTTGTGTTTTTTAGACTAAATTTTTGACCATCTCAGATTTCTTCCAAACTCACCATGTTGATTGAGCAGGTCCTGACTTACACAGGGGTGTGATTATTTTCAGCCTATCTCATCCCAAAGCTGAGATATGAGGATTAACGTAACTGGGGTTTTCTCTCTATAGGTTTATTGGTGTTGAATATATTGGAATTAAATTTATGAGCTTGTTATATGTCCAATAAAGCAAAATACAGATGCAATGTAGGATATATTGGACTGACTAGGCTTTTCTGATCGCACCCTTCTACTCATGTGTTTACCTAGCTTCACTGGAAGTAGGAATCCCATCATGAAATTTACAGTTATACATTTTATGCAGAACACCATGTCACTATATCTCAGCTTTGTGATGTGGTAGGGCAACAATTACCACACCACTGTCTTTTTCAGGACCTCCCTGACACATGGTGTGGGTTTAAAGAAGATATAAGGAGGTCACATATTTCACCCAAAAAAACACTAAGGGGTACCCCTTTGTGTTTTTTTAGACTAAATTTCTGACCGTCTCGGATTTTTTCCAAACTCACGATGTTGATTGAGCAAGTCCTGACTTACACAGGGGTGTGATTATTTTCAGCCTATCTCATCCCAAAGCTGAGATATGAGGATTAACCTAACTGGGATTTTTCGCTCAATAGGTTTATTGGTGTTGATTATATTGGAATTAAATTTATGAGCTTGTTATACGTCCAATAAAGCAAAATACAGATGCAATGTAGGATATATTGGACTGACTAGGCTTTCTGATCGCATCCTTCTACTCATGTGTTTACCTAGCCTCACTGGAAGTAGGAATCCCATCATGAAATTTACAGTTATACATTTTATGCAGCACAACATGTCACTATATCTCAGCTTTGTGATGTGGTAGGGCAACAGATACCACACCACTGTCTTTGTCAGGACCTCCCTGACACACGGTGTGGGTTTGAAGAAGATATGAGGAGGTCACATATTTCACCCAAAAAAACACTAAGGGGTACCCCTTTGTGTTTTTTTAGACTAAATTTTTGACCGTCTCAGATTTCTTCCAAACTCACGATGTTGATTGAGCAGGTCCTGACTTACACAGGAGTGTGATTACTTTCAGCCTATCTCATCCCAAAGCTGAGATATGAGGATTAACGTAACTGGGGTTTTCTTTCTATAGGTTTATTGGTGTTGAATATATTGGAATTAAATTTATGAGCTTGTTATATGTCCAATAAAGCAAAATACAGATGCAATGTAGGATATATTGGACTGACTAGGCTTTTCTGATCGCACCCTTCTACTCATGTGTTTACCTAGCTTCACTGGAAGTAAGAATCCCATCATGAAATTTACAGTTATACATTTTATGCAGCACAACATGTCACTATATCTCAGCTTTGGGATGTGGTAGGGCAACAATTACCACACCACTGTCTTCATCAGGACCTCCCTGACACACGGTGTGGGTTTGAAGAAGAACTGTCACATCTTGACACTGTCTGCTTTGTTTTCCTCTTCCATGTGGCTCTGTCTGTTTGTTGTCATTCCTAGCTCCGCCCTCGTTTCACTTTAACCTCCGCCTCTTTTGTCATTGTCCCTCGTTATCTGTGTCAGGTGTGTCTAGTTATTTCATGTATTTAAGCCCTCTTCCCTCACTTCCTGGTATCGGTCATTTTGAGTTTGAGTTTGTTTGTTTCATTGTGGATTCTGTTGTTTCTCTTGCTCGTTTTGTTTCTTTGTGTATTGGGTTTCATGTTTCTCGTGCCTCGTTCGTTGTCTCTTGCCTGTTTCATGCCCCAGTCCAGTTTAGTGTTATTCCGTGTTTCGTGTTTAACTTCAAGTCCGTTTGTTTTGTCATCTCTTTATTAAAATTCCGTGTTGTAGCGAGTGTGTCCGCCTCCCTGAATCTACTCATCACACCCCCCTGACAGAATGACCGATCTAAAAATGGACACAGCTAGCACGGACTACCCATTTAGGAGAGGTGTAATTCGCCGGACTCCGTTCCGCAAAGATCCCGTGGAGGAGGCTTTAAGAGCGGCCGCGGAGTGGAGTCAACGGCTGCAGCTCAGCTCCGGTGCGGTTCATTTCTCCCGAACAGAAGACTCGATTCAGGAATCGAGTGATTCCTCCAGCCGGAATCGACGGAGCCGGAGGAGAAAGCAGGCTGAAAATCCAGCTCCAGAGAATGACCCCCTCAGGTCCGGAGAGATTTTTGGGGGGGCGTTATATACAAGGGCTGTTAGCCTCAGATCACAGGACATGGGAAATGAGGCTAACAGAGGCGCATCTCCAGGGGAACTACGGTCAGAGAAGTCCCTCGAGAGTGCGCCCAAACCCGCTAAATACTTAACTCGTGCTCGGCGAGCAGCACGAGCACCTGCCTCGTTGGACGCCTCAGCTCCAGTTTCCGAGAGCACGGCGCCAACGGCTGCTCCAGTTTCCCTAAGCGCGACTCCTCCAGCCGCTCCGGTTCCTGTAAGAGCGGTACCTCCGGCCGCGCCTGTCTCCGTGAGCGCAATGCCTACGGCCGCGCCTGTTTCCCTAAGCGCAGCACCTCCGGCCGCGCCTGTCTCCCTGAGCGCGGTGCCTACGGCCGCGCCTGTCTCCTTGAGAGCAGCTCCTACGGCCGCACCTGTCTCCCTGAGCGCAGCGCCTACGGCCGCGCCTGTCTCCATGGACGACGTCGCAGATTCTTCTGCCTCCGTGGACGTCGTCGCTAGGACCCCAGTGCCTAAACACCGCTCTGCGCTCACTCCTGACATCCAGGAGAAGCTTGCAGGCCTCATGGCAAGCCTGGAGCTCTCCTTGAAGGCGGCGCGCGCCTCTCCTGTCGTCATGAGAGCGACGCCCGCCTCTCCAGTCTCCGTGGACGACGGCGCAGATTCCTCTGCCTCCGTGGACGTTGTCGCACGTTCTCCAGTCTCCGTGGACGACGGCGCAGATTCCTCTGCCTCCGTGGACGTTGTCGCACGTTCTCCAATCTCCGTGGACGACGGCGCAGATTCCTCTGCCTCCGTGGACGTCGTCGCACGTTCTTCAGTCTCCGTGGACGACGGCGCAGATTCCTCTGCCTCCGGGGACGTCGTCGCACTTTCTCCAGTCTCCGTGGACGACGTCGCAGATTCCTCTGCCTTCGTGGACGTCGTCGCACATCCTCCTGACTCCTTGGATGACGTCGCACATCCTTCTCCCTCCGTGGATGACGTCGTCGCAGTTCCGTCTGCCTCCGTGGATGACGTCGTCGCAGTTCCGTCTGCCTCCGTGGATGACGTCGTCGCAGTTCCGTCTGCCTCCGTGGATGACGTCGTCGCAGTTCCGTCTGCCTCCGTGGATGACGACGTCGCAGTTCCGTCTGCCTCCGTGGATGACGTCGTCGCAGTTCCGTCTGCCTCCGTGGATGTCGTCGCAGGGTCTCCAGTCTCCGTGAGTAAGGCTCCCTCAGCCACTCCTATCTCCATGACTGTGGCTTCAGCCGTTTCTACTCCTGTAACTTTGGTTACGGCCGTTTCTGCCCATGAGACTGTGGCTCCGGCCGTTTCTGCCCATGAGACTGTGGCTCCGGCCGTTTCTGCCCATGAGACTGTGGCTTCGGCCGTTACTAAGCCAGTGACTGTGGCTCCGGCCGTTACTAAGCCAGTGACTGTGGCTCCGGCCGTTACTAAGCCTGTGACTGTGGCTCCGGCGCCAAGGACTTCGAGGCCAATCCCCAGAACTGTACCCAGGCTGGCACCTTGGACAGTCCCACAGACACATGCCAGTCCTGGGTACCACCCAGTTGTTTTTGTCCCTTTCTCTGTCCCTGTTCTGGTTCCCGTTTCTGTCCTTGTCCCTGTGCCTTTGTCTGCTTTTCTTTCACTTCCAGTCCCTGTCACTGTGTTCGTCTCTATCCCTGTAAATGTCATGGTTCCTGTACCCCTGCCAAGTCCAGTCCAGTACCCTGTTAAGCCATCTGTCCAGTCTCATGTCCAATTCCCTTTTAGTCCTGTTCTGTCTCAGTCCCCTTTCAGTTTCCAACCTAAGTTCCAGCACCCTGTCTTATCACGAGTTCCGTCTCCTCTTTCTACTTCTGTCCGATGTCCATTTAAAGTCTAGTTCCTTGTTCCCTTTTTCCATTCTGAGTCTTTTCTAGTTTGTCTTGTTTCTTCTGGCCCCCTCCTGCACCAGCTCCTGGAGAGTCTCGTTTTTCGCGCTCCGGGAGTTGCGTGTCTTGGGGGGGGCGTCTGTCACATCTTGACACTGTCTGCTTTGTTTTCCTCTTCCATGTGGCTCTGTCTGTTTGTTGTCATTCCTAGCTCCGCCCTCGTTTCACTTTAACCTCCGCCTCTTTTGTCATTGTCCCTCGTTATCTGTGTCAGGTGTGTCTAGTTATTTCATGTATTTAAGCCCTCTTCCCTCACTTCCTGGTATCGGTCATTTTGAGTTTGAGTTTGTTTGTTTCATTGTGGATTCTGTTGTTTCTCTTGCTCGTTTTGTTTCTTTGTGTATTGGGTTTCATGTTTCTCGTGCCTCGTTCGTTGTCTCTTGCCTGTTTCATGCCCCAGTCCAGTTTAGTGTTATTCCGTGTTTCGTGTTTAACTTCAAGTCCGTTTGTTTTGTCATCTCTTTATTAAAATTCCGTGTTGTAGCGAGTGTGTCCGCCTCCCTGAATCTACTCATCACACCCCCCTGACAAGAACAGAGGAGGTCACATATTTTATCCCAAAAAAAAACTAAGGGGTACCCCTTTGTGTTTTTTTAGACTAAATTTTTGACCGTCTCAGATTTCTTCCAAACTCACGATGTTGATTTAGCAGGTCCTGACTTACACAGGGGTGTGATTATTTTCAGCCTATCTCATCCCAAAGCTGAGATATGAGGATTAACGTAACTGGGGTTTTCTTTCTATAGGTTTATTGGTGTTGAATATATTGGAATTAAATTTATGAGCTTGTTATATGTCCAATAAAGCAAAATACAGATGCAATGTAGGATATATTGGACTGACTAGGCTTTTCTGATCACACCCTCCTACTCATGTGTTTACCTAGCCTCACTGGAAGTAGGAATCCCATCATGAAATTTACAGTTATACATTTTATGCAGCACAACATGTCACTATATCTCAGCTTTGTGATGTGGTAGGGCAACAATTACCACACCACTGTCTTCGTCAGGACCTCCCTGACACACGGTGTGGGTTTGAAGAAGATCAGAGGAGGTCACATATTTTACCCAAAAAAACACTAAGGGGTACCCCTTTGTGTTTTTTTAGACTAAATTTTTGACCGTCTCAGATTTCTTCCAAACTCACGATGTTGATTGAGCAGGTCCTGACTTACACAGGAGTGTGATTATTTTCAGCCTATCTCATCCCAAAGCTGAGATATGAGGATTAACCTAACTGGGATTTTTCGCTCAATAGGTTTATTGGTGTTGATTATATTGGAATTAAATTTATGAGCTTGTTATACGTCCAATAAAGCAAAATACAGATGCAATGTAGGATATATTGGACTGACTAGGCTTTCTGATCGCATCCTTCTACTCATGTGTTTACCTACCCTCACTGGAAGTAGGAATCCCATCATGAAATTTACAGTTATACATTTTATGCAGCACAACATGTCACTATATCTCAGCTTTGTGATGTGGTAGGGCAACAGATACCACACCACTGTCTTTGTCAGGACCTCCCTGACACACGGTGTGGGTTTGAAGAAGATATGAGGAGGTCACATATTTCACCCAAAAAAACACTAAGGGGTACCCCTTTGTGTTTTTTTAGACTAAATTTTTGACCGTCTCAGATTTCTTCCAAACTCACGATGTTGATTGAGCAGGTCCTGACTTACACAGGAGTGTGATTACTTTCAGCCTATCTCATCCCAAAGCTGAGATATGAGGATTAACGTAACTGGGGTTTTCTTTCTATAGGTTTATTGGTGTTGAATATATTGGAATTAAATTTATGAGCTTGTTATATGTCCAATAAAGCAAAATACAGATGCAATGTAGGATATATTGGACTGACTAGGCTTTTCTGATCGCACCCTTCTACTCATGTGTTTACCTAGCTTCACTGGAAGTAAGAATCCCATCATGAAATTTACAGTTATACATTTTATGCAGCACAACATGTCACTATATCTCAGCTTTGGGATGTGGTAGGGCAACAATTACCACACCACTGTCTTCATCAGGACCTCCCTGACACACGGTGTGGGTTTGAAGAAGAACTGTCACATCTTGACACTGTCTGCTTTGTTTTCCTCTTCCATGTGGCTCTGTCTGTTTGTTGTCATTCCTAGCTCCGCCCTCGTTTCACTTTAACCTCCGCCTCTTTTGTCATTGTCCCTCGTTATCTGTGTCAGGTGTGTCTAGTTATTTCATGTATTTAAGCCCTCTTCCCTCACTTCCTGGTATCGGTCATTTTGAGTTTGAGTTTGTTTGTTTCATTGTGGATTCTGTTGTTTCTCTTGCTCGTTTTGTTTCTTTGTGTATTGGGTTTCATGTTTCTCGTGCCTCGTTCGTTGTCTCTTGCCTGTTTCATGCCCCAGTCCAGTTTAGTGTTATTCCGTGTTTCGTGTTTAACTTCAAGTCCGTTTGTTTTGTCATCTCTTTATTAAAATTCCGTGTTGTAGCGAGTGTGTCCGCCTCCCTGAATCTACTCATCACACCCCCCTGACAAGAACAGAGGAGGTCACATATTTTATCCCAAAAAAAAACTAAGGGGTACCCCTTTGTGTTTTTTTAGACTAAATTTTTGACCGTCTCAGATTTCTTCCAAACTCACGATGTTGATTTAGCAGGTCCTGACTTACACAGGGGTGTGATTATTTTCAGCCTATCTCATCCCAAAGCTGAGATATGAGGATTAACGTAACTGGGGTTTTCTTTCTATAGGTTTATTGGTGTTGAATATATTGGAATTAAATTTATGAGCTTGTTATATGTCCAATAAAGCAAAATACAGATGCAATGTAGGATATATTGGACTGACTAGGCTTTTCTGATCACACCCTCCTACTCATGTGTTTACCTAGCCTCACTGGAAGTAGGAATCCCATCATGAAATTTACAGTTATACATTTTATGCAGCACAACATGTCACTATATCTCAGCTTTGTGATGTGGTAGGGCAACAATTACCACACCACTGTCTTCGTCAGGACCTCCCTGACACACGGTGTGGGTTTGAAGAAGATCAGAGGAGGTCACATATTTTACCCAAAAAAACACTAAGGGGTACCCCTTTGTGTTTTTTTAGACTAAATTTTTGACCGTCTCAGATTTCTTCCAAACTCACGATGTTGATTGAGCAGGTCCTGACTTACAAAGGAGTGTGATTATTTTCAGCATATCTCATCCCAAAGCTGAGATATGAGGATTAACCTAACTGGGATTTTTCGCTCAATAGGTTTATTGGTGTTGATTATATTGGAATTAAATTTATGAGCTTGTTATACGTCCAATAAAGCAAAATACAGATGCAATGTAGGATATATTGGACTGACTAGGCTTTCTGATCGCATCCTTCTACTCATGTGTTTACCTAGCCTCACTGGAAGTAGGAATCCCATCATGAAATTTACAGTTATACATTTTATGCAGCACAACATGTCACTATATCTCAGCTTTGTGATGTGGTAGGGCAACAGATACCACACCACTGTCTTTGTCAGGACCTCCCTGACACACGGTGTGGGTTTGAAGAAGATATGAGGAGGTCACATATTTCACCCAAAAAAACACTAAGGGGTACCCCTTTGTGTTTTTTTAGACTAAATTTTTGACCGTCTCAGATTTCTTCCAAACTCACGATGTTGATTGAGCAGGTCCTGACTTACACAGGAGTGTGATTACTTTCAGCCTATCTCATCCCAAAGCTGAGATATGAGGATTAACGTAACTGGGGTTTTCTTTCTATAGGTTTATTGGTGTTGAATATATTGGAATTAAATTTATGAGCTTGTTATATGTCCAATAAAGCAAAATACAGATGCAATGTAGGATATATTGGACTGACTAGGCTTTTCTGATCGCACCCTTCTACTCATGTGTTTACCTAGCTTCACTGGAAGTAAGAATCCCATCATGAAATTTACAGTTATACATTTTATGCAGCACAACATGTCCCTATATCTCAGCTTTGGGATGTGGTAGGGCAACAATTACCACACCACTGTCTTCATCAGGACCTCCCTGACACACGGTGTGGGTTTGAAGAATAACAGAGGAGGTCACATATTTTACCCAAAAAAAAAACTAAGGGGTACCCCTTTGTGTTTTTTTAGACTAAATTTTTGACCGTCTCAGATTTCTTCCAAACTCACGATGTTGATTTAGCAGGTCCTGACTTACACAGGGGTGTGATTATTTTCAGCCTATCTCATCCCAAAGCTGAGATATGAGGATTAACGTAACTGGGGTTTTCTTTCTATAGGTTTATTGGTGTTGAATATATTGGAATTAAATTTATGAGCTTGTTATATGTCCAATAAAGCAAAATACAGATGCAATGTAGGATATATTGGACTGACTAGGCTTTTCTGATCACACCCTCCTACTCATGTGTTTACCTAGCCTCACTGGAAGTAGGAATCCCATCATGAAATTTACAGTTATACATTTTATGCAGCACAACATGTCACTATATCTCAGCTTTGTGATGTGGTAGGGCAACAATTACCACACCACTGTCTTCGTCAGGACCTCCCTGACACACGGTGTGGGTTTGAAGAAGATCAGAGGAGGTCACATATTTTACCCCAAAAAACACTAAGGTTTGCTTCCTGCTTCCGTGCCGTTCAGACGCTTTGCTGCTTAGCTCTGCTATCTTCTATTTCTTTCCTTTTATTTTTTCAAAACCGACTTGTTTTTCCTGTGATAGAGTATCTGAGCTTTTAAATATACACATATCAGCAGCACTACGAAGCCAAAACTGGATATTTTCTGCTTTTGATACTTTTTAAAGTAGTGTGATTGCTCTAAGAACCAGGACTGTTCCAACAACCAGGATATTTCATCAGGCTACAGTAGAAGAAACTTGTGAAATGCCTCTTCATTTTGTTCAACACATGTGCTGTCAGAATTGCTACGGACTTCTACAGAGAATGTCAGCTTTGGAAAGGGATTTTCGGAACCTGTTATCAGAGTTTAAGGACTGGCATGTCGGACCTGCGCGAGGAGTAACAGTGAGAGGGAGTACGGGCAGCAGACAGTGGGCTGAGGACCTAACGGAGCAGCGGACAGTGGAGGGACACAGATCTAGACCAGAGGATCGAGTAAATGGCAACACTGCTGTGAGTACAACTAGAGACGGGCAATGGGTGCAGATTGAAGCTAGACCCAAGCGCCGTGCTTTGTATAGCTCTGTAGTCTCGTCCTCTACTCCTGGTACCACAGCTGGTCCAGGGATTTCAGCTGCTAAACCTAACACTGCTGCTGAGAGAGCACAGCACAGACCCAAACCAGAAAACCGGTCTTATTCACTGCAGCTGAAAAACAGGTTTGAACCACTGCATGCCCTTCGTGAGAATCACAAACGCAGTGAACACAGCACAGAAAGTGCCAGAAGTGTCAGTCAGTCTCAAAACTCTAACAAACCTACTGCAGACACCCTGATCTTTGGAGATGACACTGTTAATGGGGTAACAAACCCAAAACTCATAGTGAGATGCGAGCCAAACATCACCGTGCCTGAACTTACTGCAAAGTTTCCAGCTGTACTGGCTGAGTACACCAATGTGAAGAGGATTATTGTACACGTTGGAAAGAATGACACTATCAAGCAGGAGTCTGAAGTTTTAAAAAGAGACTTTAATGACCTCATTAACACACTCAGTAGGTTCAACATACAATTTTTCATCAGTGGACCTCTACCTGCAGGAGGCACCAATATGTTCTCAAGGTTACTGGGATTAAACACATGGCTACAGAACAGCTGCAGGTCAAATGGACTGAACTTCATTGACAATTTTAACTTGTTTTTTGGGAAGAGAGAACTTTTTAGGAGAGACGGACTGCACACAAACAAGAGGGGTGTTAAACTTCTGACAGACAATCTCATTTTCTCAGTGTGCAATCTATCTACTTCTCTTGGGGGTGGCGCATCAGCATCAACATCCAGGAACTCTCCTGTACAAGCTGATGACACCATGTCAGAGCCGGAACATCCTCTCTCCACTGAGGACGACCTGAGGGAGCAGCAGACACTGGACATGAGTGGCAATGACCAACTCTATCAGCTGCCAGAGACACCAAAACCCCAAGAGGAATCCTCCTTGTCCTCTATCTCCCCCCCCACATCACCCCACCTGAACCTCCCAGCAGCCATGGAGAAGCTGGTTTCGGCTGGGACAAGGCTGTCACTTTCCCTGTCAGCCAGCCCTCAGGTGCAAAGAAGAACCACCCCAGCTTCTACTCCACCATCATCTACTGCCACTTCTCCACTGCAGTCCCCCAGACTGTCCCCTAAGAATAATCACACTCCATCACCACCTAGAGCACCTCAACGGAAAAGACAAGCTCCTCAACCCCCGGAAAGGCAGCTTCGCTCACGGCCCCATCGCCAGCAGGAGCTTCACACAGCTTCGTCAGCTGATAAGGGCAAAGAAAAGTGATGTTTTTCGGGTCCTGGCTGCTGCAGTGATGATGTCAGCAGTACATGTTTTCAAAACAAGCTTGGACCTTTGATGCCTGTAATCTCTCCCATTCCAGTACTTATCAGAGAGAGAAAGAACAGAGAGTTCAGGTCAGATTCTGTGAATGTAGCCAATCTACAGCAAATAAAATGTGAAACAGAGATTCTGTGGCAAAGTGCACAAGTTACTAAGTTAGCTCTTCTAAATATCAGATCTCTCACAAACAAATCACACTTAATTAATGATTTTATTACAGCACATGGGCTTGATTTTATACTTTTAACTGAGACTTGGCTAAATGAATGTAGTGCTGCAACTGTTTTATTGGAGTCGGCTCCTCCAGATTTTCATTTTTTAAATGCATCTCGTGCCAGCAGAAAAGGTGGAGGTCTAGCTGCTTTGTTCCATGGTTCTTTTCAGTGCAAGCAGTTATCATTTGGAGACTTCACAACATTTGAGAATCTCTGTGTAGTTTTGAAAGGGACACCACAGATATTACTAGTAACTGTCTACAGGCCTCCGAAGTACAGCGCTAATTTTATTGATGAATTTACAGAGATGCTGTCCTTTATTTCTACAGACTTTGACCATTTTGTTATTGCTGGTGACTTTAACATACATATCGACAATCCCAAGGACTGTTTTGCCAAGGAACTACTTGCCATATTGGACTCTTTTGGTCTTTCACAGCATGTTACAGGGAGTACTCATTGTCATGGTCACACGCTGGATATTGTTATCTCAAAGAGTCTCAACATATCAGTGACTGTGAAGGACGTCGCACTGTCAGATCACTACTGTGTGTTCTTTGATATGTGGGCCTCACCAGTCATCAGAGATAGAAGAGTTTGTGTCAAGAAAAGGATTATAAAGGACTGCACAGCTACACTTTTCATGAGTAAATTGTGCACTACACCATGTGAACGATCCAACTCTGTTGATGATTTGCTGAATAGTTTTAATACAAAAATTGTCAGTGTAATGGATGAGATTGCGCCAGTTAAAATGAAGGCCTTGTCTTGCAAACAGAAAGCACCATGGAGAAATGCTTCTGTTGTTCAAATCCAAAAGAGGGAGTGTCGCAAGGCAGAACGCAGATGGCGTAAAACAAGTCTTCATATTCACAAAGAAATCTACAAAGATAGGCTACGTCAATACAACGCGACAATATGCAAAACACGACAATCCTATTTCTCTAGTATCATCAACAATAACACTAACAACAGCAAAATCCTCTTCACCGTGGTCGACAGACTTACTAACTCACCCACACCAATGGCCCCTGAATTAGTATCAACTGAGAGATGTAATGAGTTTGCATTCTTTTTTAACACTAAAATCCAGAATATCAGACAAGCGATTAGTACATCTATATCCAACAATGAGTCTGTACCCTCTCCATCACCTCATAAAAACTCCTTAGTTAAAATGTCAGAGTTCAGTACTGTTGATAGTAATATTTTAACTGACACAGTTAATCATCTCAAATCATCCACTTGCAGTCTTGACACACTACCAACCAATTTTTTAAAGAGTGTGTTTCACACTATAGCACCAGACATACTCCACATTGTAAACACCTCACTCATGTCGGGGGTTTTTCCGAGCTCACTAAAAACTGCAGTTGTAAAGCCTCTTCTAAAAAAGAAAAATTTAGAATCTTCTCTGATAAGTAACTACAGGCCAATTTCTAATCTACCGTTCATGGGCAAAATCATTGAGAAAATAGTTTTCAGGCAAATCACTGGTTTCTTGTCCATAAACAGTAGCCTAGACAAATTCCAGTCCGGGTTCCGGTCTAATCACAGCACTGAGACTGCTCTAATCAAGGTAATTAATGACATCCGCTTAAATACAGAGGCTGGAAAGGTATCTCTTCTATTACTTCTTGACCTTAGTGCTGCCTTTGATACCATTGACCATAAGATTCTTATAGATAGACTCGCAAACTGGGTTGGACTCTCAGGAACAGTCCTGAAGTGGTTCATTTCTTACCTGGAAGGCAGGAACTACTTTGTAGAAATAGAAAATAATATTTCAGAGAACATGCCAGTAACCTGTGGTGTCCCCCAGGGCTCTATTCTTGGTCCACTTTTATTTAATTTATATATGCTTCCTCTTGGCCAGATTCTACAGAACTATGGGCTGTCCTATCACAGCTATGCAGATGATACTCAGATTTACATGGCCCTGTCCCCAAACGACTCTGGCCCAGTTGACTTATTAAGCAAGTGCCTTGAACACATCACAAACTGGATGGGACACAATTTTCTGCAGCTGAATAAAGATAAAACTGAGATTATACTATTTGGGAATAGCACTGAGAGACAAAGATTGGCTACGTATCTGGACTCGAGAGCCCTCAAATCTAAAGAACTGGCTCGCAACCTTGGTGTATCAATGGACTCAGATCTCAGTTTTAGTAGTCATATTAAAGCGGTTACTAGATCAGCATTTTACCATCTTAAGAACATCAGTAAGATTAGAGATTTTCTGACTAAACCAGACCTAGAGAAACTTATCCATGCTTTTATTTCTAGCAGGATTGATTACTGTAATGGTCTCTTAGCTGGACTTCCAAAAAAGACCATTAAACAGCTTCAGCTGATTCAAAATGCAGCTGCCAGAGTTCTCACTCGGAGCAAAAGAAGAGATCATATCACCCCCATCCTCAAATCCTTACACTGGATACCAGTCTGTTATAGAATAGACTTTAAGGTGTTATTACTGGTTTATAAATGTCTCAATGGGGTAGGACCAGCGTATTTATCAGATCTGCTACAGAGATATGAGCCGAGCAGAGATCTCAGATCTTTAGGAACTAGTCAGTTAGTCCTGCCTCGGGTCAAAACTAAACATGGAGAGGCAGCATTTAGCTACTATGCCACTTTTAAATGGAACCAGCTGTCTGAGAATATTAGAAGTGCCCCAACGTTAGACACATTTAAATCAAGACTTAAAACTCTCTTGTTTGAGCAGGCTTACAGCTCAGTTTAAAATATTCTGCACTTTTCTGTAACGGCATTTTATTTCTTTTATTTCTTTTCATTTATTGTCATTTTAAATTGTTTTAATCATTTTAATCATTTTACTCTTTTTATGTAATTGTCTTATTGGAATTTATGATTTTACTCTGGCTTTTAATGTAATTTCTTTTTCTGTAAAGCACTTTGAATTGCTTCTGTATGAAAGGTGCTCTATAAATAAACTTGCCTTGCCTTGCCTTGCCTTGCCTTGCCTAAGGGGTACCCCTTTGTGTTTTTTTAGACTAAATTTTTGACCGTCTCAGATTTCTTCCAAACTCACGATGTTGATTGAGCAGGTCCTGACTTACACAGGAGTGTGATTATTTTCAGCCTATCTCATCCCAAAGCTGAGATATGAGGATTAACGTAACTGGGATTTTTCGCTCAATAGGTTTATTGGTGTTGAATATATTGGAATTAAATTCATGAGCTTGTTATATGTCCAATAAAGCAAAATACAGATGCAATGTAGGATATATTGGACTGACTAGGCTTTTCTGATCGCACCCTTCTACTCATGTGTTTACCTAGCTTCACTGGAAGTAGGAATCCCATTATGAAATTTACAGTTATACATTTTATGCAGCACAACATGTCACTATATCTCAGCTTTGTGATGTGGTAGGGCAACAAATACCACACCACTGTCTTTGTCAGGACCTCCCTGACACACGGTGTGGGTTTGAAGAAAATATGAGGAGGTCACATATTTCACCCAAAAAAACACTAAGGGGTACCCCTTTGTGTTTTTTTAGACTAAATTTTTGACCGTCTCAGATTTCTTCCAAACTCACGATGTTGATTGAGCAGGTCCTGACTTACACAGGAGTGTGATTACTTTCAGCCTATCTCATCCCAAAGCTGAGATATGAGGATCAACGTAACTGGGGTTTTCTTTCTATAGGTTTATTGGTGTTGAATATATTGGAATTAAATTTATGAGCTTGTTACATGTCCAATAAAGCAAAATACAGATGCAATGTAGGATATATTGGACTGACTAGGCTTTTCTGATCGCACCCTTCTACTCATGTGTTTACCTAGCTTCACTGGAAGTAAGAATCCCATCATGAAATTTACAGTTATACATTTTATGCAGCACAACATGTCACTATATCTCAGCTTTGGGATGTGGTAGGGCAACAATTACCACACCACTGTCTTCATCAGGACCTCCCTGACACACGGTGTGGGTTTGAAGAAGATCAGAGGAGGTCACATATTTTACCCAAAAAAAAAACTAAGGGGTACCCCTTTGTGTTTTTTTAGACTAAATTTTTGACCGTCTCAGATTTCTTCCAAACTCACGATGTTGATTTAGCAGGTCCTGACTTACACAGGGGTGTGATTATTTTCAGCCTATCTCATCCCAAAGCTGAGATATGAGGATTAAAGTAACTGGGGTTTTCTTTCTATAGGTTTATTGGTGTTGAATATATTGGAAATAAATTTATGAGTTTGTTATACGTCCAATAAAGCAAAATACAGATGCAATGTTGGATATATTGGACTGATTAGGCTTTTCTGATCACACCCTCCTACTCATGTGTTTACCTAGCCTCACTGGAAGTAGGAATCCCATCATGTAATTTACAGTTATACATTTTATGCAGCACAACATGTCACTATATCTCAGCTTTGTGATGTGGTAGGGCAACAATTACCACACCACTGTCTTCGTCAGGACCTCCCTGACACACGGTGTGGGTTTGAAGAAGATCAGAGGAGGTCACATATTTTACCCAAAAAAACACTAAGGGGTACCCCTTTGTGTTTTTTTAGACTAAATTTTTGACCGTCTCAGATTTCTTCCAAACTCACGATGTTGATTGAGCAGGTCCTGACTTACACAGGAGTGTGATTATTTTCAGCCTATCTCATCCCAAAGCTGAGATATGAGGATTAACGTAACTGGGATTTTTCGCTCAATAGGTTTATTGGTGTTGATTATATTGGAATTAAATTTATGAGCTTGTTATACGTCCAATAAAGCAAAATACAGATGCAATGTAGGATATATTGGACTGACTAGGCTTTCTGATCACACCCTCCTACTCATGTGTTTACCTAGCCTCACTGGAAGTAGGAATCCCATCATGAAATTTACAGTTATACATTTTATGCAGCACAACATGTCCCTATATCTCAGCTTTGTGATGTGGTAGGGCAACAAGTACCACAACACTGTCATCATAAGGACCTCCCTGACACACGGTGTGGGTTTGAAGAAGATCAGAGGAGGTCACATATTTTACCCAAAAAAAAACTAAGGGGTACCCCTTTGTGTTTTTTTAGACTAAATTTTTGACCATCTCAGATTTCTTCCAAACTCACGATGTTGATTTAGCAGGTCCTGACTTACACAGGGGTGTGATTATTTTCAGCCTATCTCATCCCAAAGCTGAGATATGAGGATTAACGTAACTGGGGTTTTCTTTCTATAGGTTTATTGGTGTTGAATATATTGGAATTAAATTTATGAGTTTGTTATACGTCCAATAAAGCAAAATACAGATGCAATGTTGGATATATTGGACTGATTAGGCTTTTCTGATCACACCCTCCTACTCATGTGTTTACCTAGCCTCACTGGAAGTAGGAATCCCATCATGAAATTTACAGTTATACATTTTATGCAGCACAACATGTCACTATATCTCAGCTTTGGGTTGTGGTAGGGCAACAATTACCACACCACTGTCTTCGTCAGGACCTCCCTGACACACGGTGTGGGTTTAAAGAAGATATGAGGAGGTCACATATTTCACCCAAAAAAACACTAAGGGGTACCCCTTTGTGTTTTTTTAGACTAAATTTTTGACCGTCTCAGATTTCTTCCAAACTCACGATGTTGATTGAGCAGGTCCTGACTTACACAGGAGTGTGATTATTTTCAGCCTATCTCATCCCAAAGCTGAGATATGAGGATTAACCTAACTGGGATTTTTCGCTCAATAGGTTTATTGGTGTTGATTATATTGGGATTAAATTTATGAGCTTGTTATACGTCCAATAAAGCAAAATACAGATGCAATGTAGGCTATATTGGACTGACTAGGCTTTCTGATCGCATCCTTCTACTCATGTGTTTACCTAGCCTCACTGGAAGTAGGAATCCCATCATGAAATTTACAGTTATACATTTTATGCAGCACAACATGTCACTATATCTTAGCTTTGTGATGTGGTAGGGCAACAAATACCACACCACTGTCTTTGTCAGGACCTCCCTGACACACGACGTGGGTTTGAAGAAGATATGAGGAGGTCACATATTTCACCCAAAAAAACACTAAGGGGTACACCTTTGTGTTTTTTTAGACTAAATTTTTGACCGTCTCAGATTTCTTCCAAACTCACGATGTTGATTGAGCAGGTCCTGACTTACACAGGAGTGTGATTACTTTCAGCCTATCTCATCCCAAAGCTGAGATATGAGGATTAACGTAACTGGGGTTTTCTTTCTATAGGTTTATTGGTGTTGAATATATTGGAATTAAATTTATGAGCTTGTTTTATGTCCAATAAAGCAAAATACAGATGCAATGTAGGATATATTGGACTGACTAGGCTTTTCTGATCGCACCCTTCTACTCATGTGTTTACCTAGCTTCACTGGAAGTAGGAATCCCATCATGAAATTTACAGTTATACATTTTATGCAGCACAACATGTCCCTATATCTCAGCTTTGGGATGTGGTAGGGCAACAATTACCACACCACTGTCTTTGTCAGGACCTCCCTGACACACGGTGTGGGTTTGAAGAAGATCAGAGGAGGTCACATATTTTACCCCAAAAAAAACTAAGGGGTACCCCTTTGTGTTTTTTTAGACTAAATTTTTGACCGTCTCAGATTTATTCCAAACTCACGATGTTGATTTAGCAGGTCCTGACTTACACAGGGGTGTGATTATTTTCAGCCTATCTCATTCCAAAGCTGAGATATGAGGATTAACGTAACTGGGGTTTTCTTTCTATAGGTTTATTGGTGTTGAATATATTGGAATTAAATTTATGAGTTTGTTATACGTCCAATAAAGCAAAATACAGATGCAATGTTGGATATTTTGGACTGATTAGGCTTTTCTGATCACACCCTCCTACTCATGTGTTTACCTAGCCTCACTGGAAGTAGGAATCCCATCATGAAATTTACAGTTATACATTTTATGCAGCACAACATGTCACTATATCTCAGCTTTGTGATGTGGTAGGGCAACAATTACCACACCACTGTCTTCATCAGGACCTCCCTGACACACGGTGTGGGTTTAAAGAAGATATGAGGAGGTCACATATTTCACCCAAAAAAACACTAAGGGGTACCCCTTGGTGTTTTTTTAGACTAAATTTTTGACCGTCTCAGATTTCTTCCAAACTCACGATGTTGATTGAGCAGGTCCTGACTTACACAGGGGTGTGATTATTTTCAGCCTATCTCATCCCAAAGCTGAGATATGAGGATTAACGTAACTGGGATTTTTCGCTCAATAGGTTTATTGGTATTGATTATATTGAAATTAAATTTATGAGCTTGTTATATGTCCAATAAAGCAAAATACAGATGCAATGTAGGATATATTGGACTGACTAGGCTTTTCTGATCGCACCCTTCTACTCATGTGTTTACCTAGCTTCACTGGAAGTAGGAATCCCATCATGAAATTTACAGTTATACATTTTATGCAGCACAACATGTCCCTATATCTCAGCTTTGTGATGTGGTAGGGCAACAATTACCACAACACTGTCTTCATAAGGACCTCCCTGACACACGGTGTGGGTTTGAAGAAGATCAGAGGAGGTCACATATTTTACCCAAAAAAACACTAAGGGGTACCCCTTTGTGTTTTTTTAGACTAAATTTTTGACTGTCTCAGATTTCTTCCAAACTCACGATGTTGATTGAGCAGGTCCTGACTTACACAGGGGTGTGATTATTTTCAGCCTATCTCATCCCAAAGGTGAGATATGAGGATTAACGTAACTGGGATTTTTCGCTCAATAGGTTTATTGGTATTGATTATATTGAAATTAAATTTATGAGCTTGTTATATGTCCAATAAAGCAAAATACAGATGCAATGTAGGATATATTGGACTGACTAGGCTTTCTGATCGCATCCTTCTACTCATGTGTTTACCTACCCTCACTGGAAGTAGGAATCCCATCATGAAATTTACAGTTATACATTTTATGCAGCACAACATGTCACTATATCTCAGCTTTGTGATGTGGTAGGGCAACAAATACCACACCACTGTCTTTGTCAGGACCTCCCTGACACACGGTGTGGGTTTGAAGAAGATCAGAGGAGGTCACATATTTTACCCAAAAAAACACTAAGGGGTACCCCTTTGTGTTTTTTTAGACTAAATTTTTGACCGTCTCAGATTTCTTCCAAACTCACGATGTTGATTGAGCAGGTCCTGACTTACACAGGAGTGTGATTACTTTCAGCCTATCTCATCCCAAAGCTGAGATATGAGGATTAACGTAACTGGGGTTTTCTTTCTATAGGTTTATTGGTGTTGAATATATTGGAATTAAATTTATGAGCTTGTTTTATGTCCAATAAAGCAAAATACAGATGCAATGTAGGATATATTGGACTGACTAGGCTTTTCTGATCGCACCCTTCTACTAATGTATTTACCTAGCTTCACTGGAAGTAGGAATCCCATCATGAAATTTACAGTTATACATTTTATGCAGCACAACATGTCCCTATATCTCAGCTTTGGGATGTGGTAGGGCAACAATTACCACACCACTGTCTTTGTCAGGACCTCCCTGACACACGGTGTGGGTTTGAAGAAGATCAGAGGAGGTCACATATTTTACCCAAAAAAAAACTAAGGGGTATCCCTTTGTGTTTTTTTAGACTAAATTTTTGACCGTCTCAGATTTATTCCAAACTCACGATGTTGATTTAGCAGGTCCTGACTTACACAGGGGTGTGATTATTTTCAGCCTATCTCATCCCAAAGCTGAGATATGAGGATTAACGTAACTGGGGTTTTCTTTCTATAGGTTTATTGGTGTTGAATATATTGGAATTAAATTTATGAGTTTGTTATACGTCCAATAAAGCAAAATACAGATGCAATGTTGGATATATTGGACTGATTAGGCTTTTCTGATCACACCCTCCTACTCATGTGTTTACCTAGCCTCACTGGAAGTAGGAATCCCATCATGAAATTTACAGTTATACATTTTATGCAGCACAACATGTCACTATATCTCAGCTTTGTGATGTGGTAGGGCAACAATTACCACACCACTGTCTTCATCAGGACCTCCCTGACACACGGTGTGGGTTTAAAGAAGATATGAGGAGGTCACATATTTCACCCAAAAAAACACTAAGGGGTACCCCTTTGTGTTTTTTTAGACTAAATTTTTGACCGTCTCAGATTTCTTCCAAACTCACGATGTTGATTTAGCAGGTCCTGACTTACACAGGGGTGTGATTATTTTCAGCCTATCTCATCCCAAAGCTGAGATATGAGGATTAACGTAACTGGGGTTTTCTTTCTATAGGTTTATTGGTGTTGAATATATTGGAATTAAATTTATGAGCTTGTTATATGTCCAATAAAGCAAAATACAGATGTAATGTAGAATATATTGGACTGACTAGGCTTTCTGATCGCATCCTTCTACTCATGTGTTTACCTAGCTTCACTGAAATCAGGAATCCCATCATGAAATTTACAGTTATACATTTTATGCAGCACAACATGTCCCTATATCTCAACTTTGGTATGTGGTAGGGCAACAATTACCACACCACTGTCTTCATCAGGACCTCCCTGACACACGGTGTGGGTTTAAAGAAGATATGAGGAGGTCACATATTTCACCCAAAAAAACACTAAGGGGTACCCCTTGGTGTTTTTTTAGACTAAATTTTTGACCGTCTCAGATTTCTTCCAAACTCACGATGTTGATTGAGCAGGTCCTGACTTACACAGGGGTGTGATTATTTTCAGCCTATCTCATCCCAAAGGTGAGATATGAGGATTAACGTAACTGGGATTTTTCGCTCAATAGGTTTATTGGTATTGATTATATTGAAATTAAATTTATGAGCTTGTTATATGTCCAATAAAGCAAAATACAGATGCAATGTAGGATATATTGGACTGACTAGGCTTTCTGATCGCATCCTTCTACTCATGTGTTTACCTACCCTCACTGGAAGTAGGAATCCCATCATGAAATTTACAGTTATACATTTTATGCAGCACAACATGTCACTATATCTCAGCTTTGTGATGTGGTAGGGCAACAAATACCACACCACTGTCTTTGTCAGGACCTCCCTGACACACGGTGTGGGTTTGAAGAAGATATGAGGAGGTCACATATTTCACCCAAAAAAACACTAAGGGGTACCCCTTTGTGTTTTTTTAGACTAAATTTTTGACCGTCTCAGATTTCTTTCAAACTCACGATGTTGATTGAGCAGGTCCTGACTTACACAGGAGTGTGATTACTTTCAGCCTATCTCATCCCAAAGCTGAGATATGAGGATTAACGTAACTGGGGTTTTCTTTCTATAGGTTTATTGGTGTTGAATATATTGGAATTAAATTTATGAGTTTGTTATATGTCCAATAAAGCAAAATACAGATGCAATGTTGGATATATTGGACTGATTAGGCTTTTCTGATCACACCGTCCTACTCATGTGTTTACCTAGCCTCACTGGAAGTAGGAATCCCATCATGAAATTTACAGTTATACATTTTATGCAGCACAACATGTCACTATATCTCAGCTTTGTGATGTGGTAGGGCAACAATTACCACACCACTGTCTTTCTCAGGACCTCCCTGACACACGGCGTGGGTTTGAAGAAGATATGAGGAGGTCACATATTTCACCCAAAAAAACACTAAGGGGTACCCCTTTGTGTTTTTTTAGACTAAATTTTTGACCGTCTCAGATTTCTTCCAAACTCACGATGTTGATTGAGCAGGTCCTGACTTACACAGGGGTGTGATTATTTTCAGCCTATCTCATCCCAAAAGTGAGATATGAGGATTAACGTAACTGGGATTTTTCGCTCAATAGGTTTATTGGTATTGATTATATTGAAATTAAATTTATGAGCTTGTTATATGTCCAATAAAGCAAAATACAGATGCAATGTAGGATATATTGGACTGACTAGGCTTTCTGATCGCATCCTTCTACTCATGTGTTTACCTACCCTCACTGGAAGTAGGAATCCCATCATGAAATTTACAGTTATACATTTTATGCAGCACAACATGTCACTATATCTCAGCTTTGTGATGTGGTAGGGCAACAATTACCACACCACTGTCTTTCTCAGGACCTCCCTGACACACGGCGTGGGTTTGAAGAAGATATGAGGAGGTCACATATTTCACCCAAAAAAACACTAAGGGGTACCCCTTTGTGTTTTTTTAGACTAAATTTTTGACCGTCTCAGATTTCTTCCAAACTCACGATGTTGATTGAGCAGGTCCTGACTTACACAGGGGTGTGATTATTTTCAGCCTATCTCATCCCAAAAGTGAGATATGAGGATTAACGTAACTGGGATTTTTCGCTCAATAGGTTTATTGGTATTGATTATATTGAAATTAAATTTATGAGCTTGTTATATGTCCAATAAAGCAAAATACAGATGCAATGTAGGATATATTGGACTGACTAGGCTTTCTGATCGCATCCTTCTACTCATGTGTTTACCTACCCTCACTGGAAGTAGGAATCCCATCATGAAATTTACAGTTATACATTTTATGCAGCACAACATGTCACTATATCTCAGCTTTGTGATGTGGTAGGGCAACAAATACCACACCACTGTCTTTGTCAGGACCTCCCTGACACACGGTGTGGGTTTGAAGAAGATATGAGGAGGTCACATATTTCACCCAAAAAAACACTAAGGGGTACCCCTTTGTGTTTTTTTAGACTAAATTTTTGACCGTCTCAGATTTCTTCCAAACTCACGATGTTGATTGAGCAGGTCCTGACTTACACAGGAGTGTGATTACTTTCAGCCTATCTCATCCCAAAGCTGAGATATGAGGATTAACGTAACTGGGGTTTTCTTTCTATAGGTTTATTGGTGTTGAATATATTGGAATTAAATTTATGAGCTTGTTATATGTCCAATAAAGCAAAATACAGATGTAATGTAGAATATATTGGACTGACTAGGCTTTCTGATCGCATCCTTCTACTCATGTGTTTACCTAGCTTCACTGAAATCAGGAATCCCATCATGAAATTTACAGTTATACATTTTATGCAGCACAACATGTCCCTATATCTCAACTTTGGTATGTGGTAGGGCAACAATTACCACACCACTGTCTTCATCAGGACCTCCCTGACACACGGTGTGGGTTTAAAGAAGATATGAGGAGGTCACATATTTCACCCAAAAAAACACTAAGGGGTACCCCTTGGTGTTTTTTTAGACTAAATTTTTGACCGTCTCAGATTTCTTCCAAACTCACGATGTTGATTGAGCAGGTCCTGACTTACACAGGGGTGTGATTATTTTCAGCCTATCTCATCCCAAAGCTGAGATATGAGGATTAACGTAACTGGGATTTTTCGCTCAATAGGTTTATTGGTATTGATTATATTGAAATTAAATTTATGAGCTTGTTATATGTCCAATAAAGCAAAATACAGATGCAATGTAGGATATATTGGACTGACTAGGCTTTTCTGATCGCACCCTTCTACTCATGTGTTTACCTAGCTTCACTGGAAGTAGGAATCCCATCATGAAATTTACAGTTATACATTTTATGCAGCACAACATGTCCCTATATCTCAGCTTTGTGATGTGGTAGGGCAACAATTACCACAACACTGTCTTCATAAGGACCTCCCTGACACACGGTGTGGGTTTGAAGAAGATCAGAGGAGGTCACATATTTTACCCAAAAAAACACTAAGGGGTACCCCTTTGTGTTTTTTTAGACTAAATTTTTGACCGTCTCAGATTTCTTCCAAACTCACGATGTTGATTGAGCAGGTCCTGACTTACACAGGGGTGTGATTATTTTCAGCCTATCTCATCCCAAAGGTGAGATATGAGGATTAACGTAACTGGGATTTTTCGCTCAATAGGTTTATTGGTATTGATTATATTGAAATTAAATTTATGAGCTTGTTATATGTCCAATAAAGCAAAATACAGATGCAATGTAGGATATATTGGACTGACTAGGCTTTCTGATCGCATCCTTCTACTCATGTGTTTACCTACCCTCACTGGAAGTAGGAATCCCATCATGAAATTTACAGTTATACATTTTATGCAGCACAACATGTCACTATATCTCAGCTTTGTGATGTGGTAGGGCAACAAATACCACACCACTGTCTTTGTCAGGACCTCCCTGACACACGGTGTGGGTTTGAAGAAGATATGAGGAGGTCACATATTTCACCCAAAAAAACACTAAGGGGTACCCCTTTGTGTTTTTTTAGACTAAATTTTTGACCGTCTCAGATTTCTTTCAAACTCACGATGTTGATTGAGCAGGTCCTGACTTACACAGGAGTGTGATTACTTTCAGCCTATCTCATCCCAAAGCTGAGATATGAGGATTAACGTAACTGGGGTTTTCTTTCTATAGGTTTATTGGTGTTGAATATATTGGAATTAAATTTATGAGTTTGTTATATGTCCAATAAAGCAAAATACAGATGCAATGTTGGATATATTGGACTGATTAGGCTTTTCTGATCACACCGTCCTACTCATGTGTTTACCTAGCCTCACTGGAAGTAGGAATCCCATCATGAAATTTACAGTTATACATTTTATGCAGCACAACATGTCACTATATCTCAGCTTTGTGATGTGGTAGGGCAACAATTACCACACCACTGTCTTTCTCAGGACCTCCCTGACACACGGCGTGGGTTTAAAGAAGATATGAGGAGGTCACATATTTCACCCAAAAAAACACTAAGGGGTACCCCTTTGTGTTTTTTTAGACTAAATTTTTGACCGTCTCAGATTTCTTCCAAACTCACGATGTTGATTGAGCAGGTCCTGACTTACACAGGAGTGTGATTATTTTCAGCCTATCTCATCCCAAAGCTGAGATATGAGGATTAACGTAACTGGGATTTTTCGCTCAATAGGTTTATTGGTACTGATTATATTGAAATTAAATTTATGAGCTTGTTATATGTACAATAAAGCAAAATACAGATGCAATGTAGGATATATTGGACTGACTAGGCTTTTCTGATCGCACCCTTCTACTCATGTGTTTACCTAGCTTCACTGGAAGTAGGAATCCCATCATGAAATTTACAGTTATACATTTTATGCAGCACAACATGTCCCTATATCTCAGCTTTGTGATGTGGTAGGGCAACAATTACCACAACACTGTCTTCATAAGGACCTCCCTGACACACGGTGTGGGTTTGAAGAAGATCAGAGGAGGTCACATATTTTACCCAAAAAAACACTAAGGGGTACCCCTTTGTGTTTTTTTAGACTAAATTTTTGACCGTCTCAGATTTCTTCCAAACTCACGATGTTGATTGAGCAGGTCCTGACTTACACAGGGGTGTGATTATTTTCAGCCTATCTCATCCCAAAAGTGAGATATGAGGATTAACGTAACTGGGATTTTTCGCTCAATAGGTTTATTGGTATTGATTATATTGAAATTAAATTTATGAGCTTGTTATATGTCCAATAAAGCAAAATACAGATGCAATGTAGGATATATTGGACTGACTAGGCTTTCTGATCGCATCCTTCTACTCATGTGTTTACCTACCCTCACTGGAAGTAGGAATCCCATCATGAAATTTACAGTTATACATTTTATGCAGCACAACATGTCACTATATCTCAGCTTTGTGATGTGGTAGGGCAACAAATACCACACCACTGTCTTTGTCAGGACCTCCCTGACACACGGTGTGGGTTTGAAGAAGATATGAGGAGGTCACATATTTCACCCAAAAAAACACTAAGGGGTACCCCTTTGTGTTTTTTTAGACTAAATTTTTGACCGTCTCAGATTTCTTCCAAACTCACGATGTTGATTGAGCAGGTCCTGACTTACACAGGAGTGTGATTACTTTCAGCCTATCTCATCCCAAAGCTGAGATATGAGGATTAACGTAACTGGGGTTTTCTTTCTATAGGTTTATTGGTGTTGAATATATTGGAATTAAATTTATGAGTTTGTTATATGTCCAATAAAGCAAAATACAGATGCAATGTTGGATATATTGGACTGATTAGGCTTTTCTGATCACACCGTCCTACTCATGTGTTTACCTAGCCTCACTGGAAGTAGGAATCCCATCATGAAATTTACAGTTATACATTTTATGCAGCACAACATGTCACTATATCTCAGCTTTGTGATGTGGTAGGGCAACAATTACCACACCACTGTCTTTCTCAGGACCTCCCTGACACACGGCGTGGGTTTAAAGAAGATATGAGGAGGTCACATATTTCACCCAAAAAAACACTAAGGGGTACCCCTTTGTGTTTTTTTAGACTAAATTTTTGACCGTCTCAGATTTCTTCCAAACTCACGATGTTGATTGAGCAGGTCCTGACTTACACAGGGGTGTGATTATTTTCAGCCTATCTCATCCCAAAGCTGAGATATGAGGATTAACGTAACTGGGATTTTTCGCTCAATAGGTTTATTGGTATTGAATATATTGAAATTAAATTTATGAGCTTGTTATATGTCCAATAAAGCAAAATACAGTTGCAATGTAGGATATATTGGACTGACTAGGCTTTTCTGATCGCACCCTTCTACTCATGTGTTTACCTAGCTTCACTGGAAGTAGGAATCCCATCATGAAATTTACAGTTATACATTTTATGCAGCACAACATGTCCCTATATCTCAGCTTTGTGATGTGGTAGGGCAACAAATACCACAACACTGTCTTCATAAGGACCTCCCTGACACACGGTGTGGGTTTGAAGAAGATCAGAGGAGGTCACATATTTTACCCAAAAAAAAACTAAGGGGTACCCCTTTGTGTTTTTTTAGACTAAATTTTTGACCGTCTCAGATTTATTCCAAACTCACGATGTTGATTTAGCAGGTCCTGACTTACACAGGGGTGTGATTATTTTCAGCCTATCTCATCCCAAAGCTGAGATATGAGGATTAACGTAACTGGGGTTTTCTTTCTATAGGTTTATTGGTGTTGAATATATTGGAATTAAATTTATGAGTTTGTTATACGTCCAATAAAGCAAAATACAGATGCAATGTTGGATATATTGGACTGATTAGGCTTTTCTGATCACACCCTCCTACTCATGTGTTTACCTAGCCTCACTGGAAGTAGGAATCCCATCATGAAATTTACAGTTATACATTTTATGCAGCACAACATGTCACTATATCTCAGCTTTGTGATGTGGTAGGGCAACAATTACCACACCACTGTCTTCGTCAGGACCTCCCTGACACACGGTGTGGGTTTGAAGAAGATCAGAGGAGGTCACATATTTTACCCAAAAAAACACTAAGGGGTACCCCTTTGTGTTTTTTTAGACTAAATTTTTGACCGTCTCAGATTTCTTCCAAACTCACGATGTTGATTGAGCAGGTCCTGACTTACACAGGGGTGTGATTATTTTCAGCCTATCTCATCCCAAAGCTGAGATATGAGGATTAACGTAACTGGGGTTTTCTTTCTATAGGTTTATTGGTGTTGAATATATTGGAATTAAATTCATGAGCTTGTTATATGTCCAATAAAGCAAAATACAGATGTAATGTAGAATATATTGGACTGACTAGGCTTTCTGATCGCATCCTTCTACTCATGTGTTTACCTAGCTTCACTGAAATCAGGAATCCCATCATGAAATTTACAGTTATACATTTTATGCAGCACAACATGTCCCTATATCTCAACTTTGGGATGTGGTAGGGCAACAATTACCACACCACTGTCTTTGTCAGGACCTCCCTGACACACGGTGTGGGTTTAAAGAAGATATGAGGAGGTCACATATTTCACCCAAAAAAACACTAAGGGGTACCCCTTTGTGTTTTTTTAGACTAAATTTTTGACCGTCTCAGATTTCTTCCAAACTCACGATGTTGATTGAGCAGGTCCTGACTTACACAGGGGTGTGATTATTTTCAGCCTATCTCATCCCAAAGCTGAGATATGAGGATTAACGTAACTGGGATTTTTCGCTCAATAGGTTTATTGGTATTGATTATATTGAAATTAAATTTATGAGCTTGTTATATGTCCAATAAAGCAAAATACAGATGCAATGTAGGATATATTGGACTGACTAGGCTTTTATGATCGCACCCTTCTACTCATGTGTTTACCTAGCTTCACTGGAAGTAGGAATCCCATCATGAAATTTACAGTTATACATTTTATGCAGCACAACATGTCCCTATATCTCAGCTTTGTGATGTGGTAGGGCAACAATTACCACAACACTGTCTTCAACAGGACCTCCCTGACACACGGTGTGGGTTTGAAGAAGATCAGAGGAGGTCACATATTTCACCCAAAAAAACACTAAGGGGTACCCCTTTGTGTTTTTTTAGACTAAATTTTTGACTGTCTCAGATTTCTTCCAAACTCACGATGTTGATTGAGCAGGTCCTGACTTACACAGGGGTGTGATTATTTTCAGCCTATCTCATCCCAAAGGTGAGATATGAGGATTACCGTAACTGGGATTTTTCGCTCAATAGGTTTATTGGTATTGATTATATTGAAATTAAATTTATGAGCTTGTTATATGTCCAATAAAGCAAAATACAGATGCAATGTAGGATATATTGGACTGACTAGGCTTTCTGATCGCATCCTTCTACTCATGTGTTTACCTACCCTCACTGGAAGTAGGAATCCCATCATGAAATTTACAGTTATACATTTTATGCAGCACAACATGTCACTATATCTCAGCTTTGTGATGTGGTAGGGCAACAAATACCACACCACTGTCTTTGTCAGGACCTCCCTGACACACGGTGTGGGTTTGAAGAAGATATGAGGAGGTCACATATTTCACCCAAAAAAACACTAAGGGGTACCCCTTGGTGTTTTTTTAGACTAAATTTTTGACCGTCTCAGATTTCTTCCAAACTCACGATGTTGATTGAGCAGGTCCTGACTTACACAGGAGTGTGATTATTTTCAGCCTATCTCATCCCAAAGCTGAGATATGAGGATTAACCTAACTGGGATTTTTCGCTCAATAGGTTTATTGGTGTTGATTATATTGGGATTAAATTTATGAGCTTGTTATACGTCCAATAAAGCAAAATACAGATGCAATGTAGGATATATTGGACTGACTAGGCTTTCTGATCGCATCCTTCTACTCATGTGTTTACCTAGCTTCACTGAAATCAGGAATCCCATCATGAAATTTACAGTTATACATTTTATGCAGCACAACATGTCCCTATATCTCAACTTTGGGATGTGGTAGGGCAACAATTACCACACCACTGTCTTTGTCAGGACCTCCCTGACACACGGTGTGGGTTTAAAGAAGATATGAGGAGGTCACATATTTCACCCAAAAAAACACTAAGGGGTACCCCTTTGTGTTTTTTTAGACTAAATTTTTGACCGTCTCAGATTTCTTCCAAACTCACGATGTTGATTGAGCAGGTCCTGACTTACACAGGGGTGTGATTATTTTCAGCCTATCTCATCCCAAAGCTGAGATATGAGGATTAACGTAACTGGGATTTTTCGCTCAATAGGTTTATTGGTATTGATTATATTGAAATTAAATTTATGAGCTTGTTATATGTCCAATAAAGCAAAATACAGATGCAATGTAGGATATATTGGACTGACTAGGCTTTTCTGATCGCACCCTTCTACTCATGTGTTTACCTAGCTTCACTGGAAGTAGGAATCCCATCATGAAATTTACAGTTATACATTTTATGCAGCACAACATGTCCCTATATCTCAGCTTTGTGATGTGGTAGGGCAACAATTACCACAACACTGTCTTCATAAGGACCTCCCTGACACACGGTGTGGGTTTGAAGAAGATCAGAGGAGGTCACATATTGTACCCAAAAAAACACTAAGGGGTACCCCTTTGTGTTTTTTTAGACTAAATTTTTGACCGTCTCAGATTTCTTCCAAACTCACGATGTTGATTGAGCAGGTCCTGACTTACACAGGGGTGTGATTATTTTCAGCCTATCTCATCCCAAAGGTGAGATATGAGGATTAACGTAACTGGGATTTTTCGCTCAATAGGTTTATTGGTATTGATTATATTGAAATTAAATTTATGAGCTTGTTATATGTCCAATAAAGCAAAATACAGATGCAATGTAGGATATATTGGACTGACTAGGCTTTTATGATCGCACCCTTCTACTCATGTGTTTACCTAGCTTCACTGGAAGTAGGAATCCCATCATGAAATTTACAGTTATACATTTTATGCAGCACAACATGTCCCTATATCTCAGCTTTGTGATGTGGTAGGGCAACAATTACCACAACACTGTCTTCAACAGGACCTCCCTGACACACGGTGTGGGTTTGAAGAAGATCAGAGGAGGTCACATATTTCACCCAAAAAAACACTAAGGGGTACCCCTTGGTGTTTTTTTAGACTAAATTTTTGACCGTCTCAGATTTCTTCCAAACTCACGATGTTGATTGAGCAGGTCCTGACTTACACAGGGGTGTGATTATTTTCAGCCTATCTCATCCCAAAGCTGAGATATGAGGATTAACGTAACTGGGATTTTTCGCTCAATAGGTTTATTGGTATTGATTATATTGAAATTAAATTTATGAGCTTGTTATATGTCCAATAAAGCAAAATACAGATGCAATGTAGGATATATTGGACTGACTAGGCTTTTCTGATCGCACCCTTCTACTCATGTGTTTACCTAGCTTCACTGGAAGTAGGAATCCCATCATGAAATTTACAGTTATACATTTTATGCAGCACAACATGTCCCTATATCTCAGCTTTGTGATGTGGTAGGGCAACAAGTACCACAACACTGTCTTCATAAGGACCTCCCTGACACACGGTGTGGGTTTGAAGAAGATCAGAGGAGGTCACATATTTTACCCAAAAAAACACTAAGGGGTACCCCTTTGTGTTTTTTTAGACTAAATTTTTGACTGTCTCAGATTTCTTCCAAACTCACGATGTTGATTGAGCAGGTCCTGACTTACACAGGGGTGTGATTATTTTCAGCCTATCTCATCCCAAAGGTGAGATATGAGGATTACCGTAACTGGGATTTTTCGCTCAATAGGTTTATTGGTATTGATTATATTGAAATTAAATTTATGAGCTTGTTATATGTCCAATAAAGCAAAATACAGATGCAATGTAGGATATATTGGACTGACTAGGCTTTCTGATCGCATCCTTCTACTCATGTGTTTACCTACCCTCACTGGAAGTAGGAATCCCATCATGAAATTTACAGTTATACATTTTATGCAGCACAACATGTCACTATATCTCAGCTTTGTGATGTGGTAGGGCAACAAATACCACACCACTGTCTTTGTCAGGACCTCCCTGACACACGGTGTGGGTTTGAAGAAGATATGAGGAGGTCACATATTTCACCCAAAAAAACACTAAGGGGTACCCCTTTGTGTTTTTTTAGACTAAATTTTTGACCGTCTCAGATTTCTTCCAAACTCACGATGTTGATTGAGCAGGTCCTGACTTACACAGGTGTGTGATTACTTTCAGCCTATCTCATCCCAAAGCTGAGATATGAGGATTAACGTAACTGGGGTTTTCTTTCTATAGGTTTATTGGTGTTGAATATATTGGAATTAAATTTATGAGCTTGTTTTATGTCCAATAAAGCAAAATACAGATGCAATGTAGGATATATTGGACTGACTAGGCTTTTCTGATCGCACCCTTCTACTCATGTGTTTACCTAGCTTCACTGGAAGTAGGAATCCCATCATGAAATTTACAGTTATACATTTTATGCAGCACAACATGTCCCTATATCTCAGCTTTGGGATGTGGTAGGGCAACAATTACCACACCACTGTCTTCATCAGGACCTCCCTGACACACGGTGTGGGTTTGAAGAAGATCAGAGGAGGTCACATATTTTACCCAAAAAAAAACTAAGGGGTACCCCTTTGTGTTTTTGTAGACTAAATTTTTGACCGTCTCAGATTTATTCCAAACTCACGATGTTGATTTAGCAGGTCCTGACTTACACAGGGGTGTGATTCTTTTCAGCCTATCTCATCCCAAAGCTGAGATATGAGGATTAACGTAACTGGGGTTTTCTTTCTATAGGTTTATTGGTGTTGAATATATTGGAATTAAATTTATGAGTTTGTTATACGTCCAATAAAGCAAAATACAGATGCAATGTTGGATATATTGGACTGATTAGGCTTTTCTGATCACACCCTCCTACTCATGTGTTTACCTAGCCTCACTGGAAGTAGGAATCCCATCATGAAATTTACAGTTATACATTTTATGCAGCACAACATGTCACTATATCTCAGCTTTGTGATGTGGTAGGGCAATAATTACCACACCACTGTCTTCGTAAGGACCTCCCTGACACACGGTGTGGGTTTGAAGAAGATCAGAGGAGGTCACATTTTTTACCCAAAAAAACACTAAGGGGTACCCCTTTGTGTTTTTTTAGACTAAATTTTTGACCGTCTCTGATTTCTTCCAAACTCACGATGTTGATTGAGCAGGTCCTGACTTACACAGGGGTGTGATTATTTTCAGCCTATCTCATCCCAAAGCTGAGATATGAGGATTAACGTAACTGGGGTTTTCTTTCTATAGGTTTATTGGTGTTGAATATATTGGAATTAAATTTGTGAATTTGTTATACATCCAATAAAGCAAAATACAGATGCAATGTTGGATATATTGGACTGATTAGGCTTTTCTGATCACACCCTCCTACTCATGTGTTTACCTAGCCTCACTGGAAGTAGGAATCCCATCATGAAATTTACAGTTATACATTTTATGCAGCACAACATGTCACTATATCTCAGCTTTGTGATGTGGTAGGGCAACAATTACCACACCACTGTCTTCGTCAGGACCTCCCTGACACACGGTGTGGGTTTAAAGAAGATATGAGGAGGTCACATATTTCACCCAAAAAAACACTAAGGGGTACCCCTTTGTGTTTTTTTAGACTAAATTTTTGACCGTCTCAGATTTCTTCCAAACTCACGATGTTGATTGAGCAGGTCCTGACTTACACAGGGGTGTGATTATTTTCAGCCTATCTCATCCCAAAGCTGAGATATGAGGATTAACGTAACTGGGGTTTTCTTTCTATAGGTTTATTGGTGTTGAATATATTGGAATTAAATTTATGAGCTTGTTATATGTCCAATAAAGCAAAATACAGATGTAATGTAGAATATATTGGACTGACTAGGCTTTCTGATCGCATCCTTCTACTCATGTGTTTACCTAGCTTCACTGAAATCAGGAATCCCATCATGAAATTTACAGTTATACATTTTATGCAGCACAACATGTCCCTATATCTCAACTTTGGGATGTGGTAGGGCAACAATTACCACACCACTGTCTTCATCAGGACCTCCCTGACACACGGTGTGGGTTTAAAGAAGATATGAGGAGGTCACATATTTCACCCAAAAAAACACTAAGGGGTACCCCTTGGTGTTTTTTTAGACTAAATTTTTGACCGTCTCAGATTTCTTCCAAACTCACGATGTTGATTGAGCAGGTCCTGACTTACACAGGGGTGTGATTATTTTCAGCCTATCTCATCCCAAAAGTGAGATATGAGGATTAACGTAACTGGGATTTTTCGCTCAATAGGTTTATTGGTATTGATTATATTGAAATTAAATTTATGAGCTTGTTATATGTCCAATAAAGCAAAATACAGATGCAATGTAGGATATATTGGACTGACTAGGCTTTTCTGATCGCACCCTTCTACTCATGTGTTTACCTAGCTTCACTGGAAGTAGGAATCCCATCATGAAATTTACAGTTATACATTTTATGCAGCACAACATGTCCCTATATCTCAGCTTTGTGATGTGGTAGGGCAACAATTACCACAACACTGTCTTCATAAGGACCTCCCTGACACACGGTGTGGGTTTGAAGAAGATCAGAGGAGGTCACATATTTTACCCAAAAAAACACTAAGGGGTACCCCTTTGTGTTTTTTTAGACTAAATTTTTGACCGTCTCAGATTTCTTCCAAACTCACGATGTTGATTGAGCAGGTCCTGACTTACACAGGGGTGTGATTATTTTCAGCCTATCTCATCCCAAAAGTGAGATATGAGGATTAACGTAACTGGGATTTTTCGCTCAATAGGTTTATTGGTATTGATTATATTGAAATTAAATTTATGAGCTTGTTATATGTCCAATAAAGCAAAATACAGATGCAATGTAGGATATATTGGACTGACTAGGCTTTCTGATCGCATCCTTCTACTCATGTGTTTACCTACCCTCACTGGAAGTAGGAATCCCATCATGAAATTTACAGTTATACATTTTATGCAGCACAACATGTCACTATATCTCAGCTTTGTGATGTGGTAGGGCAACAAATACCACACCACTGTCTTTGTCAGGACCTCCCTGACACACGGTGTGGGTTTGAAGAAGATATGAGGAGGTCACATATTTCACCCAAAAAAACACTAAGGGGTACCCCTTTGTGTTTTTTTAGACTAAATTTTTGACCGTCTCAGATTTCTTCCAAACTCACGATGTTGATTGAGCAGGTCCTGACTTACACAGGAGTGTGATTATTTTCAGCCTATCTCATCCCAAAGCTGAGATATGAGGATTAACCTAACTGGGATTTTTCGCTCAATAGGTTTATTGGTGTTGATTATATTGGGATTAAATTTATGAGCTTGTTATACGTCCAATAAAGCAAAATACAGATGCAATGTAGGATATATTGGACTGACTAGGCTTTTCTGATCGCACCCTTCTACTCATGTGTTTACCTAGCTTCACTGGAAGTAGGAATCCCATCATGAAATTTACAGTTATACATTTTATGCAGCACAACATGTCCCTATATCTCAGCTTTGGGATGTGGTAGGGCAACAATTACCACACCACTGTCTTCATCAGGACCTCCCTGACACACGGTGTGGGTTTGAAGAAGATCAGAGGAGGTCACATATTTTACCCAAAAAAAAACTAAGGGGTACCCCTTTGTGTTTTTGTAGACTAAATTTTTGACCGTCTCAGATTTATTCCAAACTCACGATGTTGATTTAGCAGGTCCTGACTTACACAGGGGTGTGATTCTTTTCAGCCTATCTCATCCCAAAGCTGAGATATGAGGATTAACGTAACTGGGGTTTTCTTTCTATAGGTTTATTGGTGTTGAATATATTGGAATTAAATTTATGAGTTTGTTATACGTCCAATAAAGCAAAATACAGATGCAATGTTGGATATATTGGACTGATTAGGCTTTTCTGATCACACCCTCCTACTCATGTGTTTACCTAGCCTCACTGGAAGTAGGAATCCCATCATGAAATTTACAGTTATACATTTTATGCAGCACAACATGTCACTATATCTCAGCTTTGTGATGTGGTAGGGCAATAATTACCACACCACTGTCTTCGTAAGGACCTCCCTGACACACGGTGTGGGTTTGAAGAAGATCAGAGGAGGTCACATATTTTACCCAAAAAAACACTAAGGGGTACCCCTTTGTGTTTTTTTAGACTAAATTTTTGACCGTCTCTGATTTCTTCCAAACTCACGATGTTGATTGAGCAGGTCCTGACTTACACAGGGGTGTGATTATTTTCAGCCTATCTCATCCCAAAGCTGAGATATGAGGATTAACGTAACTGGGGTTTTCTTTCTATAGGTTTATTGGTGTTGAATATATTGGAATTAAATTTGTGAATTTGTTATACATCCAATAAAGCAAAATACAGATGCAATGTTGGATATATTGGACTGATTAGGCTTTTCTGATCACACCCTCCTACTCATGTGTTTACCTAGCCTCACTGGAAGTAGGAATCCCATCATGAAATTTACAGTTATACATTTTATGCAGCACAACATGTCACTATATCTCAGCTTTGTGATGTGGTAGGGCAACAATTACCACACCACTGTCTTCGTCAGGACCTCCCTGACACACGGTGTGGGTTTAAAGAAGATATGAGGAGGTCACATATTTCACCCAAAAAAACACTAAGGGGTACCCCTTTGTGTTTTTTTAGACTAAATTTTTGACCGTCTCAGATTTCTTCCAAACTCACGATGTTGATTGAGCAGGTCCTGACTTACACAGGGGTGTGATTATTTTCAGCCTATCTCATCCCAAAGCTGAGATATGAGGATTAACGTAACTGGGATTTTTCGCTCAATAGGTTTATTGGTATTGAATATATTGAAATTAAATTTATGAGCTTGTTATATGTCCAATAAAGCAAAATACAGTTGCAATGTAGGATATATTGGACTGACTAGGCTTTTCTGATCGCACCCTTCTACTCATGTGTTTACCTAGCTTCACTGGAAGTAGGAATCCCATCATGAAATTTACAGTTATACATTTTATGCAGCACAACATGTCCCTATATCTCAGCTTTGTGATGTGGTAGGGCAACAATTACCACAACACTGTCTTCATAAGGACCTCCCTGACACACGGTGTGGGTTTGAAGAAGATCAGAGGAGGTCACATATTTTACCCAAAAAAAAACTAAGGGGTACCCCTTTGTGTTTTTTTAGACTAAATTTTTGACCGTCTCAGATTTATTCCAAACTCACGATGTTGATTTAGCAGGTCCTGACTTACACAGGGGTGTGATTATTTTCAGCCTATCTCATCCCAAAGCTGAGATATGAGGATTAACGTAACTGGGGTTTTCTTTCTATAGGTTTATTGGTGTTGAATATATTGGAATTAAATTTATGAGTTTGTTATACGTCCAATAAAGCAAAATACAGATGCAATGTTGGATATATTGGACTGATTAGGCTTTTCTGATCACACCCTCCTACTCATGTGTTTACCTAGCCTCCCTGGAAGTAGGAATCCCATCATGAAATTTACAGTTATACATTTTATGCAGCACAACATGTCACTATATCTCAGCTTTGTGATGTGGTAGGGCAACAATTACCACACCACTGTCTTCGTCAGGACCTCCCTGACACACGGTGTGGGTTTAAAGAAGATATGAGGAGGTCACATATTTCACCCAAAAAAACACTAAGGGGTACCCCTTTGTGTTTTTTTAGACTAAATTTTTGACCGTCTCAGATTTCTTCCAAACTCACGATGTTGATTGAGCAGGTCCTGACTTACACAGGGGTGTGATTATTTTCAGCCTATCTCATCCCAAAGCTGAGATATGAGGATTAACGTAACTGGGATTTTTCGCTCAATAGGTTTATTGGTATTGAATATATTGAAATTAAATTTATGAGCTTGTTATATGTCCAATAAAGCAAAATACAGTTGCAATGTAGGATATATTGGACTGACTAGGCTTTTCTGATCGCACCCTTCTACTCATGTGTTTACCTAGCTTCACTGGAAGTAGGAATCCCATCATGAAATTTACAGTTATACATTTTATGCAGCACAACATGTCCCTATATCTCAGCTTTGTGATGTGGTAGGGCAACAATTACCACAACACTGTCTTCATAAGGACCTCCCTGACACACGGTGTGGGTTTGAAGAAGATCAGAGGAGGTCACATATTTTACCCAAAAAAAAACTAAGGGGTACCCCTTTGTGTTTTTTTAGACTAAATTTTTGACCGTCTCAGATTTATTCCAAACTCACGATGTTGATTTAGCAGGTCCTGACTTACACAGGGGTGTGATTATTTTCAGCCTATCTCATCCCAAAGCTGAGATATGAGGATTAACGTAACTGGGGTTTTCTTTCTATAGGTTTATTGGTGTTGAATATATTGGAATTAAATTTATGAGTTTGTTATACGTCCAATAAAGCAAAATACAGATGCAATGTTGGATATATTGGACTGATTAGGCTTTTCTGATCACACCCTCCTACTCATGTGTTTACCTAGCCTCACTGGAAGTAGGAATCCCATCATGAAATTTACAGTTATACATTTTATGCAGCACAACATGTCACTATATCTCAGCTTTGTGATGTGGTAGGGCAACAATTACCACACCACTGTCTTCGTCAGGACCTCCCTGACACACGGTGTGGGTTTGAAGAAGATCAGAGGAGGTCACATATTTTACCCAAAAAAACACTAAGGGGTACCCCTTTGTGTTTTTTTAGACTAAATTTTTGACCGTCTCAGATTTCTTCCAAACTCACGATGTTGATTGAGCAGGTCCTGACTTACACAGGGGTGTGATTATTTTCAGCCTATCTCATCCCAAAGCTGAGATATGAGGATTAACGTAACTGGGGTTTTCTTTCTATAGGTTTATTGGTGTTGAATATATTGGAATTAAATTTATGAGCTTGTTATATGTCCAATAAAGCAAAATACAGATGTAATGTAGAATATATTGGACTGACTAGGCTTTCTGATTGCATCCTTCTACTCATGTGTTTACCTAGCTTCACTGAAATCAGGAATCCCATCATGAAATTTACAGTTATACATTTTATGCAGCACAACATGTCCCTATATCTCAACTTTGGGATGTGGTAGGGCAACAATTACCACACCACTGTCTTTGTCAGGACCTCCCTGACACACGGTGTGGGTTTAAAGAAGATATGAGGAGGTCACATATTTCACCCAAAAAAACACTAAGGGGTACCCCTTTGTGTTTTTTTAGACTAAATTTTTGACCGTCTCAGATTTCTTCCAAACTCACGATGTTGATTGAGCAGGTCCTGACTTACACAGGGGTGTGATTATTTTCAGCCTATCTCATCCCAAAGCTGAGATATGAGGATTAACGTAACTGGGATTTTTCGCTCAATAGGTTTATTGGTATTGAATATATTGAAATTAAATTTATGAGCTTGTTATATGTCCAATAAAGCAAAATACAGTTGCAATGTAGGATATATTGGACTGACTAGGCTTTTCTGATCGCACCCTTCTACTCATGTGTTTACCTAGCTTCACTGGAAGTAGGAATCCCATCATGAAATTTACAGTTATACATTTTATGCAGCACAACATGTCCCTATATCTCAGCTTTGTGATGTGGTAGGGCAACAATTACCACAACACTGTCTTCATAAGGACCTCCCTGACACACGGTGTGGGTTTGAAGAAGATCAGAGGAGGTCACATATTTTACCCAAAAAAAAACTAAGGGGTACCCCTTTGTGTTTTTTTAGACTAAATTTTTGACCGTCTCAGATTTCTTCCAAACTCACGATGTTGATTGAGCAGGTCCTGACTTACACAGGGGTGTGATTATTTTCAGCCTATCTCATCCCAAAGCTGAGATATGAGGATTAACGTAACTGGGGTTTTCTTTCTATAGGTTTATTGGTGTTGAATATATTGGAATTAAATTTATGAGTTTGTTATACGTCCAATAAAGCAAAATACAGATGCAATGTTGGATATATTGGACTGATTAGGCTTTTCTGATCACACCCTCCTACTCATGTGTTTACCTAGCCTCACTGGAAGTAGGAATCCCATCATGAAATTTACAGTTATACATTTTATGCAGCACAACATGTCACTATATCTCAGCTTTGTGATGTGGTAGGGCAACAATTACCACACCACTGTCTTCGTCAGGACCTCCCTGACACACGGTGTGGGTTTGAAGAAGATCAGAGGAGGTCACATATTTTACCCAAAAAAACACTAAGGGGTACCCCTTTGTGTTTTTTTAGACTAAATTTTTGACCGTCTCAGATTTCTTCCAAACTCACGATGTTGATTGAGCAGGTCCTGACTTACACAGGGGTGTGATTATTTTCAGCCTATCTCATCCCAAAGCTGAGATATGAGGATTAACGTAACTGGGATTTTTCGCTCAATAGGTTTATTGGTATTGATTATATTGAAATTAAATTTATGAGCTTGTTATATGTCCAATAAAGCAAAATACAGATGCAATGTAGGATATATTGGACTGACTAGGCTTTTCTGATCGCACCCTTCTACTCATGTGTTTACCTAGCTTCACTGGAAGTAGGAATCCCATCATGAAATTTACAGTTATACATTTTATGCAGCACAACATGTCCCTATATCTCAGCTTTGTGATGTGGTAGGGCAACAATTACCACAACACTGTCTTCATAAGGACCTCCCTGACACACGGTGTGGGTTTGAAGAAGATCAGAGGAGGTCACATATTGTACCCAAAAAAACACTAAGGGGTACCCCTTTGTGTTTTTTTAGACTAAATTTTTGACCGTCTCAGATTTCTTCCAAACTCACGATGTTGATTGAGCAGGTCCTGACTTACACAGGGGTGTGATTATTTTCAGCCTATCTCATCCCAAAGGTGAGATATGAGGATTAACGTAACTGGGATTTTTCGCTCAATAGGTTTATTGGTATTGATTATATTGAAATTAAATTTATGAGCTTGTTATATGTCCAATAAAGCAAAATACAGATGCAATGTAGGATATATTGGACTGACTAGGCTTTTATGATCGCACCCTTCTACTCATGTGTTTACCTAGCTTCACTGGAAGTAGGAATCCCATCATGAAATTTACAGTTATACATTTTATGCAGCACAACATGTCCCTATATCTCAGCTTTGTGATGTGGTAGGGCAACAATTACCACAACACTGTCTTCATCAGGACCTCCCTGACACACGGTGTGGGTTTGAAGAAGATCAGAGGAGGTCACATATTTCACCCAAAAAAACACTAAGGGGTACCCCTTGGTGTTTTTTTAGACTAAATTTTTGACCGTCTCAGATTTCTTCCAAACTCACGATGTTGATTGAGCAGGTCCTGACTTACACAGGGGTGTGATTATTTTCAGCCTATCTCATCCCAAAGCTGAGATATGAGGATTAACGTAACTGGGATTTTTCGCTCAATAGGTTTATTGGTATTGATTATATTGAAATTAAATTTATGAGCTTGTTATATGTCCAATAAAGCAAAATACAGATGCAATGTAGGATATATTGGACTGACTAGGCTTTCTGATCGCATCCTTCTACTCATGTGTTTACCTACCCTCACTGGAAGTAGGAATCCCATCATGAAATTTACAGTTATACATTTTATGCAGCACAACATGTCACTATATCTCAGCTTTGTGATGTGGTAGGGCAACAAATACCACACCACTGTCTTTGTCAGGACCTCCCTGACACACGGTGTGGGTTTGAAGAAGATATGAGGAGGTCACATATTTCACCCAAAAAAACACTAAGGGGTACCCCTTGGTGTTTTTTTAGACTAAATTTTTGACCGTCTCAGATTTCTTCCAAACTCACGATGTTGATTGAGCAGGTCCTGACTTACACAGGAGTGTGATTATTTTCAGCCTATCTCATCCCAAAGCTGAGATATGAGGATTAACCTAACTGGGATTTTTCGCTCAATAGGTTTATTGGTGTTGATTATATTGGGATTAAATTTATGAGCTTGTTATACGTCCAATAAAGCAAAATACAGATGCAATGTAGGATATATTGGACTGACTAGGCTTTCTGATCGCATCCTTCTACTCATGTGTTTACCTAGCCTCACTGGAAGTAGGAATCCCATCATGAAATTTACAGTTATACATTTTATGCAGCACAACATGTCCCTATATCTCAGCTTTGTGATGTGGTAGGGCAACAAATACCACACCACTGTCTTTTTCAGGACCTCCCTGACACACGGCGTGGGTTTGAAGAAGATATGAGGAGGTCACATATTTCACCCAAAAAAACACTAAGGGGTACCCCTTTGTGTTTTTTTAGACTAAATTTTTGACCGTCTCAGATTTCTTCCAAACTCACGATGTTGATTGAGCAGGTCCTGACTTACACAGGGGTGTGATTATTTTCAGCCTATCTCATCCCAAAGCTGAGATATGAGGATTAACGTAACTGGGATTTTTCGCTCAATAGGTTTATTGGTATTGAATATATTGAAATTAAATTTATGAGCTTGTTATATGTCCAATAAAGCAAAATACAGTTGCAATGTAGGATATATTGGACTGACTAGGCTTTTCTGATCGCACCCTTCTACTCATGTGTTTACCTAGCTTCACTGGAAGTAGGAATCCCATCATGAAATTTACAGTTATACATTTTATGCAGCACAACATGTCCCTATATCTCAGCTTTGTGATGTGGTAGGGCAACAATTACCACAACACTGTCTTCATAAGGACCTCCCTGACACACGGTGTGGGTTTGAAGAAGATCAGAGGAGGTCACATATTTTACCCAAAAAAAAACTAAGGGGTACCCCTTTGTGTTTTTTTAGACTAAATTTTTGACCGTCTCAGATTTATTCCAAACACACGATGTTGATTTAGCAGGTCCTGACTTACACAGGGGTGTGATTATTTTCAGCCTATCTCATCCCAAAGCTGAGATATGAGGATTAACGTAACTGGGGTTTTCTTTCTATAGGTTTATTGGTGTTGAATATATTGGAATTAAATTTATGAGTTTTTTATACGTCCAATAAAGCAAAATACAGATGCAATGTTGGATATATTGGACTGATTAGGCTTTTCTGATCACACCCTCCTACTCATGTGTTTACCTAGCCTCCCTGGAAGTAGGAATCCCATCATGAAATTTACAGTTATACATTTTATGCAGCACAACATGTCACTATATCTCAGCTTTGTGATGTGGTAGGGCAACAATTACCACACCACTGTCTTCGTCAGGACCTCCCTGACACACGGTGTGGGTTTAAAGAAGATATGAGGAGGTCACATATTTCACCCAAAAAAACACTAAGGGGTACCCCTTTGTGTTTTTTTAGACTAAATTTTTGACCGTCTCAGATTTCTTCCAAACTCACGATGTTGATTGAGCAGGTCCTGACTTACACAGGGGTGTGATTATTTTCAGCCTATCTCATCCCAAAGCTGAGATATGAGGATTAACGTAACTGGGATTTTTCGCTCAATAGGTTTATTGGTATTGAATATATTGAAATTAAATTTATGAGCTTGTTATATGTCCAATAAAGCAAAATACAGTTGCAATGTAGGATATATTGGACTGACTAGGCTTTTCTGATCGCACCCTTCTACTCATGTGTTTACCTAGCTTCACTGGAAGTAGGAATCCCATCATGAAATTTACAGTTATACATTTTATGCAGCACAACATGTCCCTATATCTCAGCTTTGTGATGTGGTAGGGCAACAATTACCACAACACTGTCTTCATAAGGACCTCCCTGACACACGGTGTGGGTTTGAAGAAGATCAGAGGAGGTCACATATTTTACCCAAAAAAAAACTAAGGGGTACCCCTTTGTGTTTTTTTAGACTAAATTTTTGACCGTCTCAGATTTATTCCAAACTCACGATGTTGATTTAGCAGGTCCTGACTTACACAGGGGTGTGATTATTTTCAGCCTATCTCATCCCAAAGCTGAGATATGAGGATTAACGTAACTGGGGTTTTCTTTCTATAGGTTTATTGGTGTTGAATATATTGGAATTAAATTTATGAGTTTGTTATACGTCCAATAAAGCAAAATACAGATGCAATGTTGGATATATTGGACTGATTAGGCTTTTCTGATCACACCCTCCTACTCATGTGTTTACCTAGCCTCACTGGAAGTAGGAATCCCATCATGAAATTTACAGTTATACATTTTATGCAGCACAACATGTCACTATATCTCAGCTTTGTGATGTGGTAGGGCAACAATTACCACACCACTGTCTTCGTCAGGACCTCCCTGACACACGGTGTGGGTTTGAAGAAGATCAGAGGAGGTCACATATTTTACCCAAAAAAACACTAAGGGGTACCCCTTTGTGTTTTTTTAGACTAAATTTTTGACCGTCTCAGATTTCTTCCAAACTCACGATGTTGATTGAGCAGGTCCTGACTTACACAGGGGTGTGATTATTTTCAGCCTATCTCATCCCAAAGCTGAGATATGAGGATTAACGTAACTGGGGTTTTCTTTCTATAGGTTTATTGGTGTTGAATATATTGGAATTAAATTTATGAGCTTGTTATATGTCCAATAAAGCAAAATACAGATGTAATGTAGAATATATTGGACTGACTAGGCTTTCTGATCGCATCCTTCTACTCATGTGTTTACCTAGCTTCACTGAAATCAGGAATCCCATCATGAAATTTACAGTTATACATTTTATGCAGCACAACATGTCCCTATATCTCAACTTTGGGATGTGGTAGGGCAACAATTACCACACCACTGTCTTTGTCAGGACCTCCCTGACACACGGTGTGGGTTTAAAGAAGATATGAGGAGGTCACATATTTCACCCAAAAAAACACTAAGGGGTACCCCTTTGTGTTTTTTTAGACTAAATTTTTGACCGTCTCAGATTTCTTCCAAACTCACGATGTTGATTGAGCAGGTCCTGACTTACACAGGGGTGTGATTATTTTCAGCCTATCTCATCCCAAAGCTGAGATATGAGGATTAACGTAACTGGGATTTTTCGCTCAATAGGTTTATTGGTATTGATTATATTGAAATTAAATTTATGAGCTTGTTATATGTCCAATAAAGCAAAATACAGATGCAATGTAGGATATATTGGACTGACTAGGCTTTTCTGATCGCACCCTTCTACTCATGTGTTTACCTAGCTTCACTGGAAGTAGGAATCCCATCATGAAATTTACAGTTATACATTTTATGCAGCACAACATGTCCCTATATCTCAGCTTTGTGATGTGGTAGGGCAACAATTACCACAACACTGTCTTCATAAGGACCTCCCTGACACACGGTGTGGGTTTGAAGAAGATCAGAGGAGGTCACATATTGTACCCAAAAAAACACTAAGGGGTACCCCTTTGTGTTTTTTTAGACTAAATTTTTGACCGTCTCAGATTTCTTCCAAACTCACGATGTTGATTGAGCAGGTCCTGACTTACACAGGGGTGTGATTATTTTCAGCCTATCTCATCCCAAAGGTGAGATATGAGGATTAACGTAACTGGGATTTTTCGCTCAATAGGTTTATTGGTATTGATTATATTGAAATTAAATTTATGAGCTTGTTATATGTCCAATAAAGCAAAATACAGATGCAATGTAGGATATATTGGACTGACTAGGCTTTTATGATCGCACCCTTCTACTCATGTGTTTACCTAGCTTCACTGGAAGTAGGAATCCCATCATGAAATTTACAGTTATACATTTTATGCAGCACAACATGTCCCTATATCTCAGCTTTGTGATGTGGTAGGGCAACAATTACCACAACACTGTCTTCATCAGGACCTCCCTGACACACGGTGTGGGTTTGAAGAAGATCAGAGGAGGTCACATATTTCACCCAAAAAAACACTAAGGGGTACCCCTTGGTGTTTTTTTAGACTAAATTTTTGACCGTCTCAGATTTCTTCCAAACTCACGATGTTGATTGAGCAGGTCCTGACTTACACAGGGGTGTGATTATTTTCAGCCTATCTCATCCCAAAGCTGAGATATGAGGATTAACGTAACTGGGATTTTTCGCTCAATAGGTTTATTGGTATTGATTATATTGAAATTAAATTTATGAGCTTGTTATATGTCCAATAAAGCAAAATACAGATGCAATGTAGGATATATTGGACTGACTAGGCTTTCTGATCGCATCCTTCTACTCATGTGTTTACCTACCCTCACTGGAAGTAGGAATCCCATCATGAAATTTACAGTTATACATTTTATGCAGCACAACATGTCACTATATCTCAGCTTTGTGATGTGGTAGGGCAACAAATACCACACCACTGTCTTTGTCAGGACCTCCCTGACACACGGTGTGGGTTTGAAGAAGATATGAGGAGGTCACATATTTCACCCAAAAAAACACTAAGGGGTACCCCTTGGTGTTTTTTTAGACTAAATTTTTGACCGTCTCAGATTTCTTCCAAACTCACGATGTTGATTGAGCAGGTCCTGACTTACACAGGAGTGTGATTATTTTCAGCCTATCTCATCCCAAAGCTGAGATATGAGGATTAACCTAACTGGGATTTTTCGCTCAATAGGTTTATTGGTGTTGATTATATTGGGATTAAATTTATGAGCTTGTTATACATCCAATAAAGCAAAATACAGATGCAATGTAGGATATATTGGACTGACTAGGCTTTCTGATCGCATCCTTCTACTCATGTGTTTACCTAGCCTCACTGGAAGTAGGAATCCCATCATGAAATTTACAGTTATACATTTTATGCAGCACAACATGTCCCTATATCTCAGCTTTGTGATGTGGTAGGGCAACAAATACCACACCACTGTCTTTTTCAGGACCTCCCTGACACACGGCGTGGGTTTGAAGAAGATATGAGGAGGTCACATATTTCACCCAAAAAAACACTAAGGGGTACCCCTTTGTGTTTTTTTAGACTAAATTTTTGACAGTCTCAGATTTCTTCCAAACTCACGATGTTGATTGAGCAGGTCCTGACTTACACAGGAGTGTGATTACTTTCAGCCTATCTCATCCCAAAGCTGAGATATGAGGATTAACGTAACTGGGGTTTTCTTTCTATAGGTTTATTGGTGTTGAATATATTGGAATTAAATTTATGAGCTTGTTTTATGTCCAATAAAGCAAAATACAGATGCAATGTAGGATATATTGGACTGACTAGGCTTTTCTGATCGCACCCTTCTACTCATGTGTTTACCTAGCTTCACTGGAAGTAGGAATCCCATCATGAAATTTACAGTTATACATTTTATGCAGCACAACATGTCCCTATATCTCAGCTTTGGGATGTGGTAGGGCAACAATTACCACACCACTGTCTTCATCAGGACCTCCCTGACACACGGTGTGGGTTTGAAGAAGATCAGAGGAGGTCACATATTTTACCCAAAAAAAAACTAAGGGGTACCCCTTTGTGTTTTTGTAGACTAAATTTTTGACCGTCTCAGACTTATTCCAAACTCACGATGTTGATTTAGCAGGTCATGACTTACACAGGGGTGTGATTCTTTTCAGCCTATCTCATCCCAAAGCTGAGATATGAGGATTAACGTAACTGGGGTTTTCTTTCTATAGGTTTATTGGTGTTGAATATATTGGAATTAAATTTATGAGTTTGTTATACGTCCAATAAAGCAAAATACAGATGCAATGTTGGATATATTGGACTGATTAGGCTTTTCTGATCACACCCTCCTACTCATGTGTTTACCTAGCCTCACTGGAAGTAGGAATCCCATCATGAAATTTACAGTTATACATTTTATGCAGCACAACATGTCACTATATCTCAGCTTTGTGATGTGGTAGGGCAATAATTACCACACCACTGTCTTCGTAAGGACCTCCCTGACACACGGTGTGGGTTTGAAGAAGATCAGAGGAGGTCACATATTTTACCCAAAAAAACACTAAGGGGTACCCCTTTGTGTTTTTTTAGACTAAATTTTTGACCGTCTCTGATTTCTTCCAAACTCACGATGTTGATTGAGCAGGTCCTGACTTACACAGGGGTGTGATTATTTTCAGCCTATCTCATCCCAAAGCTGAGATATGAGGATTAACGTAACTGGGGTTTTCTTTCTATAGGTTTATTGGTGTTGAATATATTGGAATTAAATTTGTGAATTTGTTATACATCCAATAAAGCAAAATACAGATGCAATGTTGGATATATTGGACTGATTAGGCTTTTCTGATCACACCCTCCTACTCATGTGTTTACCTAGCCTCACTGGAAGTAGGAATCCCATCATGAAATTTACAGTTATACATTTTATGCAGCACAACATGTCACTATATCTCAGCTTTGTGATGTGGTAGGGCAACAATTACCACACCACTGTCTTCGTCAGGACCTCCCTGACACACGGTGTGGGTTTAAAGAAGATATGAGGAGGTCACATATTTCACCCAAAAAAACACTAAGGGGTACCCCTTTGTGTTTTTTTAGACTAAATTTTTGACCGTCTCAGATTTCTTCCAAACTCACGATGTTGATTGAGCAGGTCCTGACTTACACAGGGGTGTGATTATTTTCAGCCTATCTCATCCCAAAGCTGAGATATGAGGATTAACGTAACTGGGGTTTTCTTTCTATAGGTTTATTGGTGTTGAATATATTGGAATTAAATTTATGAGCTTGTTATATGTCCAATAAAGCAAAATACAGATGTAATGTAGAATATATTGGACTGACTAGGCTTTCTGATCGCATCCTTCTACTCATGTGTTTACCTAGCTTCACTGAAATCAGGAATCCCATCATGAAATTTACAGTTATACATTTTATGCAGCACAACATGTCCCTATATCTCAACTTTGGGATGTGGTAGGGCAACAATTACCACACCACTGTCTTTGTCAGGACCTCCCTGACACACGGTGTGGGTTTAAAGAAGATATGAGGAGGTCACATATTTCACCCAAAAAAACACTAAGGGGTACCCCTTTGTGTTTTTTTAGACTAAATTTTTGACCGTCTCAGATTTCTTCCAAACTCACGATGTTGATTGAGCAGGTCCTGACTTACACAGGGGTGTGATTATTTTCAGCCTATCTCATCCCAAAGCTGAGATATGAGGATTAACGTAACTGGGATTTTTCGCTCAATAGGTTTATTGGTATTGAATATATTGAAATTAAATTTATGAGCTTGTTATATGTCCAATAAAGCAAAATACAGTTGCAATGTAGGATATATTGGACTGACTAGGCTTTTCTGATCGCACCCTTCTACTCATGTGTTTACCTAGCTTCACTGGAAGTAGGAATCCCATCATGAAATTTACAGTTATACATTTTATGCAGCACAACATGTCCCTATATCTCAGCTTTGTGATGTGGTAGGGCAACAATTACCACAACACTGTCTTCATAAGGACCTCCCTGACACACGGTGTGGGTTTGAAGAAGATCAGAGGAGGTCACATATTTTACCCAAAAAAAAACTAAGGGGTACCCCTTTGTGTTTTTTTAGACTAAATTTTTGACCGTCTCAGATTTATTCCAAACTCACGATGTTGATTTAGCAGGTCCTGACTTACACAGGGGTGTGATTATTTTCAGCCTATCTCATCCCAAAGCTGAGATATGAGGATTAACGTAACTGGGGTTTTCTTTCTATAGGTTTATTGGTGTTGAATATATTGGAATTAAATTTATGAGTTTGTTATACGTCCAATAAAGCAAAATACAGATGCAATGTTGGATATATTGGACTGATTAGGCTTTTCTGATCACACCCTCCTACTCATGTGTTTACCTAGCCTCACTGGAAGTAGGAATCCCATCATGAAATTTACAGTTATACATTTCATGCAGCACAACATGTCACTATATCTCAGCTTTGTGATGTGGTAGGGCAACAATTACCACACCACTGTCTTCGTCAGGACCTCCCTGACACACGGTGTGGGTTTGAAGAAGATCAGAGGAGGTCACATATTTTACCCAAAAAAACACTAAGGGGTACCCCTTTGTGTTTTTTTAGACTAAATTTTTGACCGTCTCAGATTTCTTCCAAACTCACGATGTTGATTGAGCAGGTCCTGACTTACACAGGGGTGTGATTATTTTCAGCCTATCTCATCCCAAAGCTGAGATATGAGGATTAACGTAACTGGGGTTTTCTTCCTATAGGTTTATTGGTGTTGAATATATTGGAATTAAATTTATGAGCTTGTTATATGTCCAATAAAGCAAAATACAGATGTAATGTAGAATATATTGGACTGACTAGGCTTTCTGATCGCATCCTTCTACTCATGTGTTTACCTAGCTTCACTGAAATCAGGAATCCCATCATGAAATTTACAGTTATACATTTTATGCAGCACAACATGTCCCTATATCTCAACTTTGGGATGTGGTAGGGCAACAATTACCACACCACTGTCTTTGTCAGGACCTCCCTGACACACGGTGTGGGTTTAAAGAAGATATGAGGAGGTCACATATTTCACCCAAAAAAACACTAAGGGGTACCCCTTTGTGTTTTTTTAGACTAAATTTTTGACCGTCTCAGATTTCTTCCAAACTCACGATGTTGATTGAGCAGGTCCTGACTTACACAGGGGTGTGATTATTTTCAGCCTATCTCATCCCAAAGCTGAGATATGAGGATTAACGTAACTGGGATTTTTCGCTCAATAGGTTTATTGGTATTGATTATATTGAAATTAAATTTATGAACTTGTTATATGTCCAATAAAGCAAAATACAGATGCAATGTAGGATATATTGGACTGACTAGGCTTTTCTGATCGCACCCTTCTACTCATGTGTTTACCTAGCTTCACTGGAAGTAGGAATCCCATCATGAAATTTACAGTTATACATTTTATGCAGCACAACATGTCCCTATATCTCAGCTTTGTGATGTGGTAGGGCAACAATTACCACAACACTGTCTTCATCAGGACCTCCCTGACACACGGTGTGGGTTTGAAGAAGATCAGAGGAGGTCACATATTTCACCCAAAAAAACACTAAGGGGTACCCCTTGGTGTTTTTTTAGACTAAATTTTTGACCGTCTCAGATTTCTTCCAAACTCACGATGTTGATTGAGCAGGTCCTGACTTACACAGGGGTGTGATTATTTTCAGCCTATCTCATCCCAAAGCTGAGATATGAGGATTAACGTAACTGGGATTTTTCGCTCAATAGGTTTATTGGTATTGATTATATTGAAATTAAATTTATGAGCTTGTTATATGTCCAATAAAGCAAAATACAGATGCAATGTAGGATATATTGGACTGACTAGGCTTTTCTGATCGCACCCTTCTACTCATGTGTTTACCTAGCTTCACTGGAAGTAGGAATCCCATCATGAAATTTACAGTTATACATTTTATGCAGCACAACATGTCCCTATATCTCAGCTTTGTGATGTGGTAGGGCAACAAGTACCACAACACTGTCTTCATAAGGACCTCCCTGACACACGGTGTGGGTTTGAAGAAGATCAGAGGAGGTCACATATTTTACCCAAAAAAACACTAAGGGGTACCCCTTTGTGTTTTTTTAGACTAAATTTTTGACTGTCTCAGATTTCTTCCAAACTCACGATGTTGATTGAGCAGGTCCTGACTTACACAGGGGTGTGATTATTTTCAGCCTATCTCATCCCAAAGGTGAGATATGAGGATTACCGTAACTGGGATTTTTCGCTCAATAGGTTTATTGGTATTGATTATATTGAAATTAAATTTATGAGCTTGTTATATGTCCAATAAAGCAAAATACAGATGCAATGTAGGATATATTGGACTGACTAGGCTTTCTGATCGCATCCTTCTACTCATGTGTTTACCTACCCTCACTGGAAGTAGGAATCCCATCATGAAATTTACAGTTATACATTTTATGCAGCACAACATGTCACTATATCTCAGCTTTGTGATGTGGTAGGGCAACAAATACCACACCACTGTCTTTGTCAGGACCTCCCTGACACACGGTGTGGGTTTGAAGAAGATATGAGGAGGTCACATATTTCACCCAAAAAAACACTAAGGGGTACCCCTTTGTGTTTTTTTAGACTAAATTTTTGACCGTCTCAGATTTCTTCCAAACTCACGATGTTGATTGAGCAGGTCCTGACTTACACAGGAGTGTGATTACTTTCAGCCTATCTCATCCCAAAGCTGAGATATGAGGATTAACGTAACTGGGGTTTTCTTTCTATAGGTTTATTGGTGTTGAATATATTGGAATTAAATTTATGAGCTTGTTTTATGTCCAATAAAGCAAAATACAGATGCAATGTAGGATATATTGGACTGACTAGGCTTTTCTGATCGCACCCTTCTACTAATGTATTTACCTAGCTTCACTGGAAGTAGGAATCCCATCATGAAATTTACAGTTATACATTTTATGCAGCACAACATGTCCCTATATCTCAGCTTTGGGATGTGGTAGGGCAACAAATACCACACCACTATCTTTGTCAGGACCTCCCTGACACACGGTGTGGGTTTGAAGAAGATCAGAGGAGGTCACATATTTTACCCAAAAAAAAACTAAGGGGTACCCCTTTGTGTTTTTTTAGACTAAATTTTTGACCGTCTCAGATTTATTCCAAACTCACGATGTTGATTTAGCAGGTCCTGACTTACACAGGGGTGTGATTATTTTCAGCCTATCTCATCCCAAAGCTGAGATATGAGGATTAACGTAACTGGGGTTTTCTTTCTATAGGTTTATTGGTGTTGAATATATTGGAATTAAATTTATGAGTTTGTTATACGTCCAATAAAGCAAAATACAGATGCAATGTTGGATATATTGGACTGATTAGGCTTTTCTGATCACACCCTCCTACTCATGTGTTTACCTAGCCTCACTGGAAGTAGGAATCCCATCATGAAATTTACAGTTATACATTTTATGCAGCACAACATGTCACTATATCTCAGCTTTGTGATGTGGTAGGGCAACAATTACCACACCACTGTCTTCGTAAGGACCTCCCTGACACACGGTGTGGGTTTGAAGAAGATATGAGGAGGTCACATATTTCACCCAAAAAAACACTAAGGGGTACCCCTTTGTGTTTTTTTAGACTAAATTTTTGACCGTCTCTGATTTCTTCCAAACTCACGATGTTGATTGAGCAGGTCCTGACTTACACAGGGGTGTGATTATTTTCAGCCTATCTCATCCCAAAGCTGAGATATGAGGATTAACGTAACTGGGGTTTTCTTTCTATAGGTTTATTGGTGTTGAATATATTGGAATTAAATTTATGAGCTTGTTTTATGTCCAATAAAGCAAAATACAGATGCAATGTAGGATATATTGGACTGACTAGGCTTTTCTGATCGCACCCTTCTACTAATGTATTTACCTAGCTTCACTGGAAGTAGGAATCCCATCATGAAATTTACAGTTATACATTTTATGCAGCACAACATGTCCCTATATCTCAGCTTTGGGATGTGGTAGGGCAACAATTACCACACCACTGTCTTTGTCAGGACCTCCCTGACACACGGTGTGGGTTTGAAGAAGATCAGAGGAGGTCACATATTTTACCCAAAAAAAAACTAAGGGGTACCCCTTTGTGTTTTTTTAGACTAAATTTTTGACCGTCTCAGATTTATTCCAAACTCACGATGTTGATTTAGCAGGTCCTGACTTACACAGGGGTGTGATTATTTTCAGCCTATCTCATCCCAAAGCTGAGATATGAGGATTAACGTAACTGGGGTTTTCTTTCTATAGGTTTATTGGTGTTGAATATATTGGAATTAAATTTATGAGTTTGTTATACGTCCAATAAAGCAAAATACAGATGCAATGTTGGATATATTGGACTGATTAGGCTTTTCTGATCACACCCTCCTACTCATGTGTTTACCTAGCCTCACTGGAAGTAGGAATCCCATCATGAAATTTACAGTTATACATTTTATGCAGCACAACATGTCACTATATCTCAGCTTTGTGATGTGGTAGGGCAACAATTACCACACCACTGTCTTCGTCAGGACCTCCCTGACACACGGTGTGGGTTTAAAGAAGATATGAGGAGGTCACATATTTCACCCAAAAAAACACTAAGGGGTACCCCTTTGTGTTTTTTTAGACTAAATTTTTGACCGTCTCAGATTTCTTCCAAACTCACGATGTTGATTGAGCAGGTCCTGACTTACACAGGGGTGTGATTATTTTCAGCCTATCTCATCCCAAAGCTGAGATATGAGGATTAACGTAACTGGGGTTTTCTTTCTATAGGTTTATTGGTGTTGAATATATTGGAATTAAATTTATGAGCTTGTTATATGTCCAATAAAGCAAAATACAGATGTAATGTAGAATATATTGGACTGACTAGGCTTTCTGATCGCATCCTTCTACTCATGTGTTTACCTAGCTTCACTGAAATCAGGAATCCCATCATGAAATTTACAGTTATACATTTTATGCAGCACAACATGTCCCTATATCTCAACTTTGGGATGTGGTAGGGCAACAATTACCACACCACTGTCTTTGTCAGGACCTCCCTGACACACGGTGTGGGTTTAAAGAAGATATGAGGAGGTCACATATTTCACCCAAAAAAACACTAAGGGGTACCCCTTTGTGTTTTTTTAGACTAAATTTTTGACCGTCTCAGATTTCTTCCAAACTCACGATGTTGATTGAGCAGGTCCTGACTTACACAGGGGTGTGATTATTTTCAGCCTATCTCATCCCAAAGCTGAGATATGAGGATTAACGTAACTGGGATTTTTCGCTCAATAGGTTTATTGGTATTGAATATATTGAAATTAAATTTATGAGCTTGTTATATGTCCAATAAAGCAAAATACAGTTGCAATGTAGGATATATTGGACTGACTAGGCTTTTCTGATCGCACCCTTCTACTCATGTGTTTACCTAGCTTCACTGGAAGTAGGAATCCCATCATGAAATTTACAGTTATACATTTTATGCAGCACAACATGTCCCTATATCTCAGCTTTGTGATGTGGTAGGGCAACAATTACCACAACACTGTCTTCATAAGGACCTCCCTGACACACGGTGTGGGTTTGAAGAAGATCAGAGGAGGTCACATATTTTACCCAAAAAAAAACTAAGGGGTACCCCTTTGTGTTTTTTTAGACTAAATTTTTGACCGTCTCAGATTTATTCCAAACTCACGATGTTGATTTAGCAGGTCCTGACTTACACAGGGGTGTGATTATTTTCAGCCTATCTCATCCCAAAGCTGAGATATGAGGATTAACGTAACTGGGGTTTTCTTTCTATAGGTTTATTGGTGTTGAATATATTGGAATTAAATTTATGAGTTTGTTATACGTCCAATAAAGCAAAATACAGATGCAATGTTGGATATATTGGACTGATTAGGCTTTTCTGATCACACCCTCCTACTCATGTGTTTACCTAGCCTCACTGGAAGTAGGAATCCCATCATGAAATTTACAGTTATACATTTCATGCAGCACAACATGTCACTATATCTCAGCTTTGTGATGTGGTAGGGCAACAATTACCACACCACTGTCTTCGTCAGGACCTCCCTGACACACGGTGTGGGTTTGAAGAAGATCAGAGGAGGTCACATATTTTACCCAAAAAAACACTAAGGGGTACCCCTTTGTGTTTTTTTAGACTAAATTTTTGACCGTCTCAGATTTCTTCCAAACTCACGATGTTGATTGAGCAGGTCCTGACTTACACAGGGGTGTGATTATTTTCAGCCTATCTCATCCCAAAGCTGAGATATGAGGATTAACGTAACTGGGGTTTTCTTCCTATAGGTTTATTGGTGTTGAATATATTGGAATTAAATTTATGAGCTTGTTATATGTCCAATAAAGCAAAATACAGATGTAATGTAGAATATATTGGACTGACTAGGCTTTCTGATCGCATCCTTCTACTCATGTGTTTACCTAGCTTCACTGAAATCAGGAATCCCATCATGAAATTTACAGTTATACATTTTATGCAGCACAACATGTCCCTATATCTCAACTTTGGGATGTGGTAGGGCAACAATTACCACACCACTGTCTTTGTCAGGACCTCCCTGACACACGGTGTGGGTTTAAAGAAGATATGAGGAGGTCACATATTTCACCCAAAAAAACACTAAGGGGTACCCCTTTGTGTTTTTTTAGACTAAATTTTTGACCGTCTCAGATTTCTTCCAAACTCACGATGTTGATTGAGCAGGTCCTGACTTACACAGGGGTGTGATTATTTTCAGCCTATCTCATCCCAAAGCTGAGATATGAGGATTAACGTAACTGGGATTTTTCGCTCAATAGGTTTATTGGTATTGATTATATTGAAATTAAATTTATGAGCTTGTTATATGTCCAATAAAGCAAAATACAGATGCAATGTAGGATATATTGGACTGACTAGGCTTTTCTGATCGCACCCTTCTACTCATGTGTTTACCTAGCTTCACTGGAAGTAGGAATCCCATCATGAAATTTACAGTTATACATTTTATGCAGCACAACATGTCCCTATATCTCAGCTTTGTGATGTGGTAGGGCAACAATTACCACAACACTGTCTTCATCAGGACCTCCCTGACACACGGTGTGGGTTTGAAGAAGATCAGAGGAGGTCACATATTTCACCCAAAAAAACACTAAGGGGTACCCCTTGGTGTTTTTTTAGACTAAATTTTTGACCGTCTCAGATTTCTTCCAAACTCACGATGTTGATTGAGCAGGTCCTGACTTACACAGGGGTGTGATTATTTTCAGCCTATCTCATCCCAAAGCTGAGATATGAGGATTAACGTAACTGGGATTTTTCGCTCAATAGGTTTATTGGTATTGATTATATTGAAATTAAATTTATGAGCTTGTTATATGTCCAATAAAGCAAAATACAGATGCAATGTAGGATATATTGGACTGACTAGGCTTTTCTGATCGCACCCTTCTACTCATGTGTTTACCTAGCTTCACTGGAAGTAGGAATCCCATCATGAAATTTACAGTTATACATTTTATGCAGCACAACATGTCCCTATATCTCAGCTTTGTGATGTGGTAGGGCAACAAGTACCACAACACTGTCTTCATAAGGACCTCCCTGACACACGGTGTGGGTTTGAAGAAGATCAGAGGAGGTCACATATTTTACCCAAAAAAACACTAAGGGGTACCCCTTTGTGTTTTTTTAGACTAAATTTTTGACTGTCTCAGATTTCTTCCAAACTCACGATGTTGATTGAGCAGGTCCTGACTTACACAGGGGTGTGATTATTTTCAGCCTATCTCATCCCAAAGGTGAGATATGAGGATTACCGTAACTGGGATTTTTCGCTCAATAGGTTTATTGGTATTGATTATATTGAAATTAAATTTATGAGCTTGTTATATGTCCAATAAAGCAAAATACAGATGCAATGTAGGATATATTGGACTGACTAGGCTTTCTGATCGCATCCTTCTACTCATGTGTTTACCTACCCTCACTGGAAGTAGGAATCCCATCATGAAATTTACAGTTATACATTTTATGCAGCACAACATGTCACTATATCTCAGCTTTGTGATGTGGTAGGGCAACAAATACCACACCACTGTCTTTGTCAGGACCTCCCTGACACACGGTGTGGGTTTGAAGAAGATATGAGGAGGTCACATATTTCACCCAAAAAAACACTAAGGGGTACCCCTTTGTGTTTTTTTAGACTAAATTTTTGACCGTCTCAGATTTCTTCCAAACTCACGATGTTGATTGAGCAGGTCCTGACTTACACAGGAGTGTGATTACTTTCAGCCTATCTCATCCCAAAGCTGAGATATGAGGATTAACGTAACTGGGGTTTTCTTTCTATAGGTTTATTGGTGTTGAATATATTGGAATTAAATTTATGAGCTTGTTTTATGTCCAATAAAGCAAAATACAGATGCAATGTAGGATATATTGGACTGACTAGGCTTTTCTGATCGCACCCTTCTACTAATGTATTTACCTAGCTTCACTGGAAGTAGGAATCCCATCATGAAATTTACAGTTATACATTTTATGCAGCACAACATGTCCCTATATCTCAGCTTTGGGATGTGGTAGGGCAACAAATACCACACCACTATCTTTGTCAGGACCTCCCTGACACACGGTGTGGGTTTGAAGAAGATCAGAGGAGGTCACATATTTTACCCAAAAAAAAACTAAGGGGTACCCCTTTGTGTTTTTTTAGACTAAATTTTTGACCGTCTCAGATTTATTCCAAACTCACGATGTTGATTTAGCAGGTCCTGACTTACACAGGGGTGTGATTATTTTCAGCCTATCTCATCCCAAAGCTGAGATATGAGGATTAACGTAACTGGGGTTTTCTTTCTATAGGTTTATTGGTGTTGAATATATTGGAATTAAATTTATGAGTTTGTTATACGTCCAATAAAGCAAAATACAGATGCAATGTTGGATATATTGGACTGATTAGGCTTTTCTGATCACACCCTCCTACTCATGTGTTTACCTAGCCTCACTGGAAGTAGGAATCCCATCATGAAATTTACAGTTATACATTTTATGCAGCACAACATGTCACTATATCTCAGCTTTGTGATGTGGTAGGGCAACAATTACCACACCACTGTCTTCGTAAGGACCTCCCTGACACACGGTGTGGGTTTGAAGAAGATATGAGGAGGTCACATATTTCACCCAAAAAAACACTAAGGGGTACCCCTTTGTGTTTTTTTAGACTAAATTTTTGACCGTCTCTGATTTCTTCCAAACTCACGATGTTGATTGAGCAGGTCCTGACTTACACAGGGGTGTGATTATTTTCAGCCTATCTCATCCCAAAGCTGAGATATGAGGATTAACGTAACTGGGGTTTTCTTTCTATAGGTTTATTGGTGTTGAATATATTGGAATTAAATTTATGAGCTTGTTTTATGTCCAATAAAGCAAAATACAGATGCAATGTAGGATATATTGGACTGACTAGGCTTTTCTGATCGCACCCTTCTACTAATGTATTTACCTAGCTTCACTGGAAGTAGGAATCCCATCATGAAATTTACAGTTATACATTTTATGCAGCACAACATGTCCCTATATCTCAGCTTTGGGATGTGGTAGGGCAACAATTACCACACCACTGTCTTTGTCAGGACCTCCCTGACACACGGTGTGGGTTTGAAGAAGATCAGAGGAGGTCACATATTTTACCCAAAAAAAAACTAAGGGGTACCCCTTTGTGTTTTTTTAGACTAAATTTTTGACCGTCTCAGATTTATTCCAAACTCACGATGTTGATTTAGCAGGTCCTGACTTACACAGGGGTGTGATTATTTTCAGCCTATCTCATCCCAAAGCTGAGATATGAGGATTAACGTAACTGGGGTTTTCTTTCTATAGGTTTATTGGTGTTGAATATATTGGAATTAAATTTATGAGTTTGTTATACGTCCAATAAAGCAAAATACAGATGCAATGTTGGATATATTGGACTGATTAGGCTTTTCTGATCACACCCTCCTACTCATGTGTTTACCTAGCCTCACTGGAAGTAGGAATCCCATCATGAAATTTACAGTTATACATTTTATGCAGCACAACATGTCCCTATATCTCAGCTTTGTGATGTGGTAGGGCAACAATTACCACAACACTGTCTTCATCAGGACCTCCCTGACACACGGTGTGGGTTTGAAGAAGATCAGAGGAGGTCACATATTTCACCCAAAAAAACACTAAGGGGTACCCCTTGGTGTTTTTTTAGACTAAATTTTTGACCGTCTCAGATTTCTTCCAAACTCACGATGTTGATTGAGCAGGTCCTGACTTACACAGGGGTGTGATTATTTTCAGCCTATCTCATCCCAAAGCTGAGATATGAGGATTAACGTAACTGGGATTTTTCGCTCAATAGGTTTATTGGTATTGATTATATTGAAATTAAATTTATGAGCTTGTTATATGTCCAATAAAGCAAAATACAGATGCAATGTAGGATATATTGGACTGACTAGGCTTTTCTGATCGCACCCTTCTACTCATGTGTTTACCTAGCTTCACTGGAAGTAGGAATCCCATCATGAAATTTACAGTTATACATTTTATGCAGCACAACATGTCCCTATATCTCAGCTTTGTGATGTGGTAGGGCAACAAGTACCACAACACTGTCTTCATAAGGACCTCCCTGACACACGGTGTGGGTTTGAAGAAGATCAGAGGAGGTCACATATTTTACCCAAAAAAACACTAAGGGGTACCCCTTTGTGTTTTTTTAGACTAAATTTTTGACTGTCTCAGATTTCTTCCAAACTCACGATGTTGATTGAGCAGGTCCTGACTTACACAGGGGTGTGATTATTTTCAGCCTATCTCATCCCAAAGGTGAGATATGAGGATTAACGTAACTGGGATTTTTCGCTCAATAGGTTTATTGGTATTGATTATATTGAAATTAAATTTATGAGCTTGTTATATGTCCAATAAAGCAAAATACAGATGCAATGTAGGATATATTGGACTGACTAGGCTTTCTGATCGCATCCTTCTACTCATGTGTTTACCTACCCTCACTGGAAGTAGGAATCCCATCATGAAATTTACAGTTATACATTTTATGCAGCACAACATGTCACTATATCTCAGCTTTGTGATGTGGTAGGGCAACAAATACCACACCACTGTCTTTGTCAGGACCTCCCTGACACACGGTGTGGGTTTGAAGAAGATATGAGGAGGTCACATATTTCACCCAAAAAAACACTAAGGGGTACCCCTTTGTGTTTTTTTAGACTAAATTTTTGACCGTCTCAGATTTCTTCCAAACTCACGATGTTGATTGAGCAGGTCCTGACTTACACAGGAGTGTGATTACTTTCAGCCTATCTCATCCCAAAGCTGAGATATGAGGATTAACGTAACTGGGGTTTTCTTTCTATAGGTTTATTGGTGTTGAATATATTGGAATTAAATTTATGAGCTTGTTTTATGTCCAATAAAGCAAAATACAGATGCAATGTAGGATATATTGGACTGACTAGGCTTTTCTGATCGCACCCTTCTACTAATGTATTTACCTAGCTTCACTGGAAGTAGGAATCCCATCATGAAATTTACAGTTATACATTTTATGCAGCACAACATGTCCCTATATCTCAGCTTTGGGATGTGGTAGGGCAACAATTACCACACCACTGTCTTTGTCAGGACCTCCCTGACACACGGTGTGGGTTTGAAGAAGATCAGAGGAGGTCACATATTTTACCCAAAAAAAAACTAAGGGGTACCCCTTTGTGTTTTTTTAGACTAAATTTTTGACCGTCTCAGATTTATTCCAAACTCACGATGTTGATTTAGCAGGTCCTGACTTACACAGGGGTGTGATTATTTTCAGCCTATCTCATCCCAAAGCTGAGATATGAGGATTAACGTAACTGGGGTTTTCTTTCTATAGGTTTATTGGTGTTGAATATATTGGATTTAAATTTATGAGTTTGTTATACGTCCGATAAAGCAAAATACAGATGCAATGTTGGATATATTGGACTGATTAGGCTTTTCTGATCACACCCTCCTACTCATGTGTTTACCTAGCCTCACTGGAAGTAGGAATCCCATCATGAAATTTACAGTTATACATTTTATGCAGCACAACATGTCACTATATCTCAGCTTTGTGATGTGGTAGGGCAACAATTACCACACCACTGTCTTCGTAAGGACCTCCCTGACACACGGTGTGGGTTTGAAGAAGATATGAGGAGGTCACATATTTCACCCAAAAAAACACTAAGGGGTACCCCTTTGTGTTTTTTTAGACTAAATTTTTGACCATCTCAGATTTCTTCCAAACTCACGATGTTGATTGAGCAGGTCCTGACTTACACAGGGGTGTGATTATTTTCAGCCTATCTCATCCCAAAGCTGAGATATGAGGATTAACGTAACTGGGATTTTTCGCTCAATAGGTTTATTGGTATTGATTATATTGAAATTAAATTTATGAGCTTGTTATATGTCCAATAAAGCAAAATACAGATGCAATGTAGGATATATTGGACTGACTAGGCTTTTCTGATCGCACCCTTCTACTCATGTGTTTACCTAGCTTCACTGGAAGTAGGAATCCCATCATGAAATTTACAGTTATACATTTTATGCAGCACAACATGTCCCTATATCTCAGCTTTGTGATGTGGTAGGGCAACAATTACCACAACACTGTCTTCATAAGGACCTCCCTGACACACGGTGTGGGTTTGAAGAAGATCAGAGGAGGTCACATATTTTACCCAAAAAAACACTAAGGGGTACCCCTTTGTGTTTTTTTAGACTAAATTTTTGACCATCTCAGATTTCTTCCAAACTCACGATGTTGATTGAGCAGGTCCTGACTTACACAGGGGTGTGATTATTTTCAGCCTATCTCATCCCAAAGCTGAGATATGAGGATTAACGTAACTGGGGTTTTCTTTCTATAGGTTTATTGGTGTTGAATATATTGGAATTAAATTTATGAGCTTGTTATATGTCCAATAAAGCAAAATACAGACGTAATGTAGAATATATTGGACTGACTAGGCTTTCTGATCGCATCCTTCTACTCATGTGTTTACCTAGCTTCACTGAAATCAGGAATCCCATCATGAAATTTACAGTTATACATTTTATGCAGCACAACATGTCCCTATATCTCAACTTTGGGATGTGGTAGGGCAACAATTACCACACCACTGTCTTCATCAGGACCTCCCTGACACACGGTGTGGGTTTAAAGAAGATATGAGGAGGTCACATATTTCACCCAAAAAAACACTAAGGGGTACCCCTTTGTGTTTTTTTAGACTAAATTTTTGACCGTCTCAGATTTCTTCCAAACTCACGATGTTGATTGAGCAGGTCCTGACTTACACAGGGGTGTGATTATTTTCAGCCTATCTCATCCCAAAGCTGAGATATGAGGATTAACGTAACTGGGATTTTTCGCTCAATAGGTTTATTGGTATTGATTATATTGAAATTAAATTTATGAGCTTGTTATATGTCCAATAAAGCAAAATACAGATGCAATGTAGGATATATTGGACTGACTAGGCTTTTCTGATCGCACCCTTCTACTCATGTGTTTACCTAGCTTCACTGGAAGTAGGAATCCCATCATGAAATTTACAGTTATACATTTTATGCAGCACAACATGTCCCTATATCTCAGCTTTGTGATGTGGTAGGGCAACAATTACCACAACACTGTCTTCATAAGGACCTCCCTGACACACGGTGTGGGTTTGAAGAAGATCAGAGGAGGTCACATATTTTACCCAAAAAAACACTAAGGGGTACCCCTTTGTGTTTTTTTAGACTAAATTTTTGACCGTCTCAGATTTCTTCCAAACTCACGATGTTGATTGAGCAGGTCCTGACTTACACAGGGGTGTGATTATTTTCAGCCTATCTCATCCCAAAGCTGAGATATGAGGATTAACGTAACTGGGGTTTTCTTTCTATAGGTTTATTGGTGTTGAATATATTGGAATTAAATTTGTGAATTTGTTATACATCCAATAAAGCAAAATACAGATGCAATGTTGGATATATTGGACTGATTAGGCTTTTCTGATCACACCCTCCTACTCATGTGTTTACCTAGCCTCACTGGAAGTAGGAATCCCATCATGAAATTTACAGTTATACATTTTATGCAGCACAACATGTCACTATATCTCAGCTTTGTGATGTGGTAGGGCAACAATTACCACACCACTGTCTTCGTCAGGACCTCCCTGACACACGGTGTGGGTTTAAAGAAGATATGAGGAGGTCACATATTTCACCCAAAAAAACACTAAGGGGTACCCCTTTGTGTTTTTTTAGACTAAATTTTTGACCGTCTCAGATTTCTTCCAAACTCACGATGTTGATTGAGCAGGTCCTGACTTACACAGGGGTGTGATTATTTTCAGCCTATCTCATCCCAAAGCTGAGATATGAGGATTAACGTAACTGGGATTTTTCGCTCAATAGGTTTATTGGTATTGATTATATTGAAATTAAATTTATGAGCTTGTTATATGTCCAATAAAGCAAAATACAGTTGCAATGTAGGATATATTGGACTGACTAGGCTTTTCTGATCGCACCCTTCTACTCATGTGTTTACCTAGCTTCACTGGAAGTAGGAATCCCATCATGAAATTTACAGTTATACATTTTATGCAGCACAACATGTCCCTATATCTCAGCTTTGTGATGTGGTAGGGCAACAATTACCACAACACTGTCTTCATAAGGACCTCCCTGACACACGGTGTGGGTTTGAAGAAGATCAGAGGAGGTCACATATTTTACCCAAAAAAAAACTAAGGGGTACCCCTTTGTGTTTTTTTAGACTAAATTTTTGACCGTCTCAGATTTATTCCAAACTCACGATGTTGATTTAGCAGGTCCTGACTTACACAGGGGTGTGATTATTTTCAGCCTATCTCATCCCAAAGCTGAGATATGAGGATTAACGTAACTGGGGTTTTCTTTCTATAGGTTTATTGGTGTTGAATATATTGGAATTAAATTTATGAGTTTGTTATACGTCCAATAAAGCAAAATACAGATGCAATGTTGGATATATTGGACTGATTAGGCTTTTCTGATCACACCCTCCTACTCATGTGTTTACCTAGCCTCACTGGAAGTAGGAATCCCATCATGAAATTTACAGTTATACATTTTATGCAGCACAACATGTCACTATATCTCAGCTTTGTGATGTGGTAGGGCAACAATTACCACACCACTGTCTTCGTCAGGACCTCCCTGACACACGGTGTGGGTTTGAAGAAGATCAGAGGAGGTCACATATTTTACCCAAAAAAACACTAAGGGGTACCCCTTTGTGTTTTTTTAGACTAAATTTTTGACCGTCTCAGATTTCTTCCAAACTCACGGTGTTGATTGAGCAGGTCCTGACTTACACAGGGGTGTGATTATTTTCAGCCTATCTCATCCCAAAGCTGAGATATGAGGATTAACGTAACTGGGGTTTTCTTCCTATAGGTTTATTGGTGTTGAATATATTGGAATTAAATTTATGAGCTTGTTATATGTCCAATAAAGCAAAATACAGATGTAATGTAGAATATATTGGACTGACTAGGCTTTCTGATCGCATCCTTCTACTCATGTGTTTACCTAGCTTCACTGAAATCAGGAATCCCATCATGAAATTTACAGTTATACATTTTATGCAGCACAACATGTCCCTATATCTCAACTTTGGGATGTGGTAGGGCAACAATTACCACACCACTGTCTTTGTCAGGACCTCCCTGACACACGGTGTGGGTTTAAAGAAGATATGAGGAGATCACATATTTCACCCAAAAAAACACTAAGGGGTACCCCTTTGTGTTTTTTTAGACTAAATTTTTGACCGTCTCTGATTTCTTCCAAACTCACGATGTTGATTGAGAAGGTCCTGACTTACACAGGGGTGTGATTATTTTCAGCCTATCTCATCCCAAAGCTGAGATATGAGGATTAACGTAACTGGGGTTTTCTTTCTATAGGTTTATTGGTGTTGAATATATTGGAATTAAATTTATGAGCTTGTTTTATGTCCAATAAAGCAAAATACAGATGCAATGTAGGATATATTGGACTGACTAGGCTTTTCTGATCGCACCCTTCTACTAATGTATTTACCTAGCTTCACTGGAAGTAGGAATCCCATCATGAAATTTACAGTTATACATTTTATGCAGCACAACATGTCCCTATATCTCAGCTTTGGGATGTGGTAGGGCAACAATTACCACACCACTGTCTTTGTCAGGACCTCCCTGACACACGGTGTGGGTTTGAAGAAGATCAGAGGAGGTCACATATTTTACCCAAAAAAAAACTAAGGGGTACCCCTTTGTGTTTTTTTAGACTAAATTTTTGACCGTCTCAGATTTATTCCAAACTCACGATGTTGATTTAGCAGGTCCTGACTTACACAGGGGTGTGATTATTTTCAGCCTATCTCATCCCAAAGCTGAGATATGAGGATTAACGTAACTGGGATTTTTCGCTCAATAGGTTTATTGGTATTGATTATATTGAAATTAAATTTATGAGCTTGTTATATGTCCAATAAAGCAAAATACAGATGCAATGTAGGATATATTGGACTGACTAGGCTTTTCTGATCGCACCCTTCTACTCATGTGTTTACCTAGCTTCACTGGAAGTAGGAATCCCATCATGAAATTTACAGTTATACATTTTATGCAGCACAACATGTCCCTATATCTCAGCTTTGTGATGTGGTAGGGCAACAAGTACCACACCACTGTCTTCATAAGGACCTCCCTGACACATGGTGTGGGTTTGAAGAAGATCAGAGGAGGTCACATATTTTACCCAAAAAAACACTAAGGGGTACCCCTTTGTGTTTTTTTAGACTAAATTTTTGACTGTCTCAGATTTCTTCCAAACTCACGATGTTGATTGAGCAGGTCCTGACTTACACAGGGGTGTGATTATTTTCAGCCTATCTCATCCCAAAGGTGAGATATGAGGATTAACGTAACTGGGATTTTTCGCTCAATAGGTTTATTGGTATTGATTATATTGAAATTAAATTTATGAGCTTGTTATATGTCCAATAAAGCAAAATACAGATGCAATGTAGGATATATTGGACTGACTAGGCTTTCTGATCGCATCCTTCTACTCATGTGTTTACCTACCCTCACTGGAAGTAGGAATCCCATCATGAAATTTACAGTTATACATTTTATGCAGCACAACATGTCACTATATCTCAGCTTTGTGATGTGGTAGGGCAACAAATACCACACCACTGTCTTTGTCAGGACCTCCCTGACACACGGTGTGGGTTTGAAGAAGATATGAGGAGGTCACATATTTCACCCAAAAAAACACTAAGGGGTACCCCTTTGTGTTTTTTTAGACTAAATTTTTGACCATCTCAGATTTCTTCCAAACTCACGATGTTGATTGAGCAGGTCCTGACTTACACAGGGGTGTGATTATTTTCAGCCTATCTCATCCCAAAGCTGAGATATGAGGATTAACGTAACTGGGATTTTTCGCTCAATAGGTTTATTGGTATTGATTATATTGAAATTAAATTTATGAGCTTGTTATATGTCCAATAAAGCAAAATACAGATGCAATGTAGGATATATTGGACTGACTAGGCTTTTCTGATCGCACCCTTCTACTCATGTGTTTACCTAGCTTCACTGGAAGTAGGAATCCCATCATGAAATTTACAGTTATACATTTTATGCAGCACAACATGTCCCTATATCTCAGCTTTGTGATGTGGTAGGGCAACAATTACCACAACACTGTCTTCATAAGGACCTCCCTGACACACGGTGTGGGTTTGAAGAAGATCAGAGGAGGTCACATATTTTACCCAAAAAAACACTAAGGGGTACCCCTTTGTGTTTTTTTAGACTAAATTTTTGACCGTCTCAGATTTCTTCCAAACTCACGATGTTGATTGAGCAGGTCCTGACTTACACAGGGGTGTGATTATTTTCAGCCTATCTCATCCCAAAGCTGAGATATGAGGATTAACGTAACTGGGGTTTTCTTTCTATAGGTTTATTGGTGTTGAATTAATTGGAATTAAATTCATGAGTTTGTTATACGTCCAATAAAGCAAAATACAGATGCAATGTTGGATATATTGGACTGATTAGGCTTTTCTGATCACACCCTCCTACTCATGTGTTTACCTAGCTTCACTGGAAGTAGGAATCCCATCATGAAATTTACAGTTATACATTTTATGCAGCACAACATGTCCCTATATCTCAGCTTTGTGATGTGGTAGGGCAACAATTACCACAACACTGTCTTCATAAGGACCTCCCTGACACACGGTGTGGGTTTGAAGAAGATCAGAGGAGGTCACATATTTTACCCAAAAAAACACTAAGGGGTACCCCTTTGTGTTTTTTTAGACTAAATTTTTGACCGTCTCAGATTTCTTCCAAACTCACGATGTTGATTGAGCAGGTCCTGACTTACACAGGGGTGTGATTATTTTCAGCCTATCTCATCCCAAAGCTGAGATATGAGGATTAACGTAACTGGGGTTTTCTTTCTATAGGTTTATTGGTGTTGAATATATTGGAATTAAATTTATGAGCTTGTTATATGTCCAATAAAGCAAAATACAGACGTAATGTAGAATATATTGGACTGACTAGGCTTTCTGATCGCATCCTTCTACTCATGTGTTTACCTAGCTTCACTGAAATCAGGAATCCCATCATGAAATTTACAGTTATACATTTTATGCAGCACAACATGTCCCTATATCTCAACTTTGGGATGTGGTAGGGCAACAATTACCACACCACTGTCTTCATCAGGACCTCCCTGACACACGGTGTGGGTTTAAAGAAGATATGAGGAGGTCACATATTTCACCCAAAAAAACACTAAGGGGTACCCCTTTGTGTTTTTTTAGACTAAATTTTTGACCGTCTCAGATTTCTTCCAAACTCACGATGTTGATTGAGCAGGTCCTGACTTACACAGGGGTGTGATTTTTTTCAGCCTATCTCATCCCAAAGCTGAGATATGAGGATTAACGTAACTGGGATTTTTCGCTCAATAGGTTTATTGGTATTGATTATATTGAAATTAAATTTATGAGCTTGTTATATGTCCAATAAAGCAAAATACAGATGCAATGTAGGATATATTGGACTGACTAGGCTTTTCTGATCGCACCCTTCTACTCATGTGTTTACCTAGCTTCACTGGAAGTAGGAATCCCATCATGAAATTTACAGTTATACATTTTATGCAGCACAACATGTCCCTATATCTCAGCTTTGTGATGTGGTAGGGCAACAATTACCACAACACTGTCTTCATAAGGACCTCCCTGACACACGGTGTGGGTTTGAAGAAGATCAGAGGAGGTCACATATTTTACCCAAAAAAACACTAAGGGGTACCCCTTTGTGTTTTTTTAGACTAAATTTTTGACCGTCTCAGATTTCTTCCAAACTCACGATGTTGATTGAGCAGGTCCTGACTTACACAGGGGTGTGATTATTTTCAGCCTATCTCATCCCAAAGGTGAGATATGAGGATTAACGTAACTGGGATTTTTCGCTCAATAGGTTTATTGGTATTGATTATATTGAAATTAAATTTATGAGCTTGTTATATGTCCAATAAAGCAAAATACAGATGCAATGTAGGATATATTGGACTGACTAGGCTTTTCTGATCGCACCCTTCTACTCATGTGTTTACCTAGCTTCACTGGAAGTAGGAATCCCATCATGAAATTTACAGTTATACATTTTATGCAGCACAACATGTCCCTATATCTCAGCTTTGTGATGTGGTAGGGCAACAATTACCACAACACTGTCTTCATAAGGACCTCCCTGACACACGGTGTGGGTTTGAAGAAGATCAGAGGAGGTCACATATTTTACCCAAAAAAACACTAAGGGGTACTTTGTGTTTTTTTAGACTAAATTTTTGACCGTCTCAGATTTCTTCCAAACTCACGATGTTGATTGAGCAGGTCCTGACTTACACAGGGGTGTGATTATTTTCAGCCTACCTAATCCCAAAGCTGAGATATGAGGATTAACGTAACTGGGATTTTTCGCTCATTAGGTTTTTTGATGTTGATTACATTGGAATTAAATTTATGAGTTTGTTATACGTCCAATAAAGCAAAATACAGATGCAATGTTGGATATATTGGACTGACTAGGCTTTTCTGATCGCACCCTTCTACTCATGTGTTTACCTAGCTTCACTGGAAGTAGGAATCCCATCATGAAATTTACTATTATACATTTTATGCAGCACAACATGTCCCTATATCTCAGCTTTGTGATGTGGTAGGGCAACAAGTACCACAACACTGTCATCATAAGGACCTCCCTGACACACGGTGTGGGTTTGAAGAAGATCAGAGGAGGTCACATATTTTACCCCAAAAAAAACTAAGGGGTACCCCTTTGTGTTTTTTTAGACTAAATTTTTGACCATCTCAGAATTCTTCCAAACTCACGATGTTGATTTAGCAGGTCCTGACTTACACAGGAGTGTGATTATTTTCAGCCTATCTCATCCCAAAGCTGAGATATGAGGATTAACGTAACTGGGATTTTTCGCTCAATAGGTTTATTGGTGTTTATTATATTAGAATTAAATTTATGAGCTTGTTATATGTCCAATAAAGCAAAATACAGATGCAATTTAGGATATTTTGGACTGACTAGGCTTTTCTGATCGCACCCTTCTACTCATGTGTTTACCTAGCTTCACTGGAATCAGGATTCCCATCATGAAATTTATAGTTATACATTTTATGCAGCACAACATGTCCCTATATCTCAGCTTTGAGATGTGATAAGGCAACAATTACCACACCACTGTCTTCGTAAGGACCTCCCTGACACACGGTGTGGGTTTGAAGAAGATCAGAGGAGGTCACATATTTACCCAAAAAAAAACTTAGGGGTACCCCTTTGTGTTTTTTTAGACTAAATTTTTGACCGTCTCAGATTTCTTCCAAACTCACGATGTTGATTGAGCAGGTCCTGACTTACACAGGAGTGTGATTACTTTCAGCCTATCTCATCCCAAAGCTGAGATATGAGGATTAACGTAACTGGGGTTTTCTTTCTATAGGTTTATTGGTGTTGAATATATTGGAATTAAATTTATGAGCTTGTTATATGTCCAATAAAGCAAAATACAGATGCAATGTAGGATATATTGGACTGACTAGGCTTTCTGATCGCATCCTTCTACTCATGTGTTTACCTAGCCTCACTGGAAGTAGGAATCCCATCATGAAAATTACAGTTATACATTTTATGCAGCACAACATGTCACTATATCTCAGCTTTGGGATGTGGTAGGGCAACAAATACCACACCACTGTCTTTGTCAGGACCTCCCTGACACACGGTGTGGGTTTGAAGAAGATATGAGGAGGTCACATATTTCACCCAAAAAAACACTAAGGGGTACCCCTTTGTGTTTTTTTAGACTAAATTTTTGACCGTCTCAGATTTATTCCAAACTCACGATGTTGATTGAGCAGGTCCTGACTTACACAGGAGTGTGATTACTTTCAGCCTATCTCATCCCAAAGGTGAGATATGAGGATTAACGTAACTGGGGTTTTCTTTCTATAGGTTTATTGGTGTTGAATATATTGGAATTAAATTTATGAGCTTGTTATATGTCCAATAAAGCAAAATACAGTTGCAATGTAGGATATATTGGACTGACTAGGCTTTTATGATCGCACCCTTCTACTCATGTGTTTACCTAGCTTCACTGGAAGTAATCCCATCATGAAATTTACAGTTATACATTTTATGCAGCACAACATGTCACTATATCTCAGCTTTGGGATGTGGTAGGGCAATAATTACCACACCACTGTCTTCATCAGGACCTCCCTGACACACGGTGTGGGTTTGAAGAAGATCAGAGGAGGTCACATATTTTACCCAAAAAAAAACTAAGGGGTACCCCTTTGTGTTTTTTTAGACTAAATTTTTGACCGTCTCAGATTTCTTCCAAACTCACGATGTTGATTTAGCAGGTCCTGACTTACACAGGGGTGTGATTATTTTCAGCCTATCTCATCCCAAAGCTGAGATATGAGGATTAACGTAACTGGGGTTTTCTTTCTATAGGTTTATTGGTGTTGAATATATTGGAATTAAATTTATGAGTTTGTTATACGTCCAATAAAGCAAAATACAGATGCAATGTTGGATATATTGGACTGATTAGGCTTTTCTGATCACACCCTCCTACTCATGTGTTTACCTAGCCTCACTGGAAGTAGGAATCCCATCATGAAATTTACAGTTATACATTTTATGCAGCACAACATGTCACTATATCTCAGCTTTGTGATGTGGTAGGGCAACAATTACCACACCACTGTCTTCGTCAGGACCTCCCTGACACACGGTGTGGGTTTAAAGAAGATATGAGGAGGTCACATATTTCACCCAAAAAAACACTAAGGGGTACCCCTTTGTGTTTTTTTAGACTAAATTTTTGACCGTCTCAGATTTCTTCCAAACTCACGATGTTGATTGAGCAGGTCCTGACTTACACAGGAGTGTGATTATTTTCAGCCTATCTCATCCCAAAGCTGAGATATGAGGATTAACGTAACTGGGGTTTTCTTTCTATAGGTTTATTGGTGTTGAATATATTGGAATTAAATTTATGAGCTTGTTATATGTCCAATAAAGCAAAATACAGTTGCAATGTAGGATATATTGGACTGACTAGGCTTTTATGATCGCACCCTTCTACTCATGTGTTTACCTAGCTTCACTGGAAGTAAGAATCCCATCATGAAATTTACAGTTATACATTTTATGCAGCACAACATGTCACTATATCTCAGCTTTGGGATGTGGTAGGGCAACAATTACCACACCACTGTCTTCATCAGGACCTCCCTGACACACGGTGTGGGTTTGAAGAAGATCAGAGGAGGTCACATATTTTACCCAAAAAAAAACTAAGGGGTACCCCTTTGTGTTTTTTTAGACTAAATTTTTGACCGTCTCAGATTTATTCCAAACTCACGATGTTGATTTAGCAGGTCCTGACTTACACAGGGGTGTGATTATTTTCAGCCTATCACATCCCAAAGCTGAGATATGAGGATTAACCTAACTGGGATTTTTCGCTCAATAGGTTTATTGGTGTTTATTATATTAGAATTAAATTTATGAGCTTGTTATATGTCCAATAAAGCAAAATACAGATGCAATTTAGGATATTTTGGACTGACTAGGCTTTTCTGATCGCACCCTTCTACTCATGTGTTTACCTAGCTTCACTGGAATCAGGATTCCCATCATGAAATTTATAGTTATACATTTTATGCAGCTCAACATGTCCCTATATCTCAGCTTTGAGATGTGATAGGGCAACAATTACCACACCACTGTCTTCGTAAGGACCTCCCTGACACACGGTGTGGGTTTGAAGAAGATCAGAGGAGGTCACATATTTACCCAAAAAAAAACTTAGGGGTACCCCTTTGTGTTTTTTTAGACTAAATTTTTGACCGTCTCAGATTTCTTCCAAACTCACGATGTTGATTGAGCAGGTCCTGACTTACACAGGAGTGTGATTACTTTCAGCCTATCTCATCCCAAAGCTGAGATATGAGGATTAACGTAACTGGGGTTTTCTTTCTATAGGTTTATTGGTGTTGAATATACTGGAATTAAATTTATGAGCTTGTTATATGTCCAATAAAGCAAAATACAGATGCAATGTAGGATATATTGGACTGACTAGGCTTTTCTGATCGCACCCTTCTACTCATGTGTTTACCTAGCTTCACTGGAAGTAGGAATCCCATCATGAAATTTACTATTATACATTTTATGCAGCACAACATGTCCCTATATCTCAGCTTTGTGATGTGGTAGGGCAACAAGTACCACAACACTGTCATCATAAGGACCTCCCTGACACACGGTGTGGGTTTGAAGAAGATCAGAGGAGGTCACATATTTTACCCCAAAAAAAACTAAGGGGTACCCCTTTGTGTTTTTTTAGACTAAATTTTTGACCATCTCAGAATTCTTCCAAACTCACGATGTTGATTTAGCAGGTCCTGACTTACACAGGAGTGTGATTATTTTCAGCCTATCTCATCCCAAAGCTGAGATATGAGGATTAACGTAACTGGGGTTTTCTTTCTATAGGTTTATTGGTGTTGAATATATTGGAATTAAATTTATGAGTTTGTTATACGTCCAATAAAGCAAAATACAGATGCAATGTTGGATATATTGGACTGATTAGGCTTTTCTGATCACACCCTCCTACTCATGTGTTTACCTAGCCTCACTGGAAGTAGGAATCCCATCATGAAATTTTCAGTTATACATTTTATGCAGCACAACATGTCACTATATCTCAGCTTTGTGATGTGGTAGGGCAACAATTACCACACCACTGTCTTCATCAGGACCTCCCTGACACACGGTGTGGGTTTGAAGAAGATCAGAGGAGGTCACATATTTTACCCAAAAAAAAACTAAGGGGTACCCCTTTGTGTTTTTTTAGACTAAATTTTTGACCGTCTCAGATTTCTTCCAAACTCACGATGTTGATTGAGCAGGTCCTGACTTACACAGGGGTGTGATTTTTTTCAGCCTATCTCATCCCAAAGCTGAGATATGAGGATTAACGTAACTGGGATTTTTCGCTCAATAGGTTTATTGGTATTGATTATATTGAAATTAAATTTATGAGCTTGTTATATGTCCAATAAAGCAAAATACAGATGCAATGTAGGATATATTGGACTGACTAGGCTTTTCTGATCGCACCCTTCTACTCATGTGTTTACCTAGCTTCACTGGAAGTAGGAATCCCATCATGAAATTTACAGTTATACATTTTATGCAGCACAACATGTCCCTATATCTCAGCTTTGTGATGTGGTAGGGCAACAATTACCACAACACTGTCTTCATAAGGACCTCCCTGACACACGGTGTGGGTTTGAAGAAGATCAGAGGAGGTCACATATTTTACCCAAAAAAACACTAAGGGGTACCCCTTTGTGTTTTTTTAGACTAAATTTTTGACCGTCTCAGATTTCTTCCAAACTCACGATGTTGATTGAGCAGGTCCTGACTTACACAGGGGTGTGATTATTTTCAGCCTATCTCATCCCAAAGGTGAGATATGAGGATTAACGTAACTGGGATTTTTCGCTCAATAGGTTTATTGGTATTGATTATATTGAAATTAAATTTATGAGCTTGTTATATGTCCAATAAAGCAAAATACAGATGCAATGTAGGATATATTGGACTGACTAGGCTTTTCTGATCGCACCCTTCTACTCATGTGTTTACCTAGCTTCACTGGAAGTAGGAATCCCATCATGAAATTTACAGTTATACATTTTATGCAGCACAACATGTCCCTATATCTCAGCTTTGTGATGTGGTAGGGCAACAATTACCACAACACTGTCTTCATAAGGACCTCCCTGACACACGGTGTGGGTTTGAAGAAGATCAGAGGAGGTCACATATTTTACCCAAAAAAACACTAAGGGGTACTTTGTGTTTTTTTAGACTAAATTTTTGACCGTCTCAGATTTCTTCCAAACTCACGATGTTGATTGAGCAGGTCCTGACTTACACAGGGGTGTGATTATTTTCAGCCTACCTAATCCCAAAGCTGAGATATGAGGATTAACGTAACTGGGATTTTTCGCTCATTAGGTTTTTTGATGTTGATTACATTGGAATTAAATTTATGAGTTTGTTATACGTCCAATAAAGCAAAATACAGATGCAATGTTGGATATATTGGACTGACTAGGCTTTTCTGATCGCACCCTTCTACTCATGTGTTTACCTAGCTTCACTGGAAGTAGGAATCCCATCATGAAATTTACTATTATACATTTTATGCAGCACAACATGTCCCTATATCTCAGCTTTGTGATGTGGTAGGGCAACAAGTACCACAACACTGTCATCATAAGGACCTCCCTGACACACGGTGTGGGTTTGAAGAAGATCAGAGGAGGTCACATATTTTACCCCAAAAAAAACTAAGGGGTACCCCTTTGTGTTTTTTTAGACTAAATTTTTGACCATCTCAGAATTCTTCCAAACTCACGATGTTGATTTAGCAGGTCCTGACTTACACAGGAGTGTGATTATTTTCAGCCTATCTCATCCCAAAGCTGAGATATGAGGATTAACGTAACTGGGATTTTTCGCTCAATAGGTTTATTGGTGTTTATTATATTAGAATTAAATTTATGAGCTTGTTATATGTCCAATAAAGCAAAATACAGATGCAATTTAGGATATTTTGGACTGACTAGGCTTTTCTGATCGCACCCTTCTACTCATGTGTTTACCTAGCTTCACTGGAATCAGGATTCCCATCATGAAATTTATAGTTATACATTTTATGCAGCACAACATGTCCCTATATCTCAGCTTTGAGATGTGATAAGGCAACAATTACCACACCACTGTCTTCGTAAGGACCTCCCTGACACACGGTGTGGGTTTGAAGAAGATCAGAGGAGGTCACATATTTACCCAAAAAAAAACTTAGGGGTACCCCTTTGTGTTTTTTTAGACTAAATTTTTGACCGTCTCAGATTTCTTCCAAACTCACGATGTTGATTGAGCAGGTCCTGACTTACACAGGAGTGTGATTACTTTCAGCCTATCTCATCCCAAAGCTGAGATATGAGGATTAACGTAACTGGGGTTTTCTTTCTATAGGTTTATTGGTGTTGAATATATTGGAATTAAATTTATGAGCTTGTTATATGTCCAATAAAGCAAAATACAGATGCAATGTAGGATATATTGGACTGACTAGGCTTTCTGATCGCATCCTTCTACTCATGTGTTTACCTAGCCTCACTGGAAGTAGGAATCCCATCATGAAAATTACAGTTATACATTTTATGCAGCACAACATGTCACTATATCTCAGCTTTGGGATGTGGTAGGGCAACAAATACCACACCACTGTCTTTGTCAGGACCTCCCTGACACACGGTGTGGGTTTGAAGAAGATATGAGGAGGTCACATATTTCACCCAAAAAAACACTAAGGGGTACCCCTTTGTGTTTTTTTAGACTAAATTTTTGACCGTCTCAGATTTATTCCAAACTCACGATGTTGATTGAGCAGGTCCTGACTTACACAGGAGTGTGATTACTTTCAGCCTATCTCATCCCAAAGGTGAGATATGAGGATTAACGTAACTGGGGTTTTCTTTCTATAGGTTTATTGGTGTTGAATATATTGGAATTAAATTTATGAGCTTGTTATATGTCCAATAAAGCAAAATACAGTTGCAATGTAGGATATATTGGACTGACTAGGCTTTTATGATCGCACCCTTCTACTCATGTGTTTACCTAGCTTCACTGGAAGTAATCCCATCATGAAATTTACAGTTATACATTTTATGCAGCACAACATGTCACTATATCTCAGCTTTGGGATGTGGTAGGGCAATAATTACCACACCACTGTCTTCATCAGGACCTCCCTGACACACGGTGTGGGTTTGAAGAAGATCAGAGGAGGTCACATATTTTACCCAAAAAAAAACTAAGGGGTACCCCTTTGTGTTTTTTTAGACTAAATTTTTGACCGTCTCAGATTTCTTCCAAACTCACGATGTTGATTTAGCAGGTCCTGACTTACACAGGGGTGTGATTATTTTCAGCCTATCTCATCCCAAAGCTGAGATATGAGGATTAACGTAACTGGGGTTTTCTTTCTATAGGTTTATTGGTGTTGAATATATTGGAATTAAATTTATGAGTTTGTTATACGTCCAATAAAGCAAAATACAGATGCAATGTTGGATATATTGGACTGATTAGGCTTTTCTGATCACACCCTCCTACTCATGTGTTTACCTAGCCTCACTGGAAGTAGGAATCCCATCATGAAATTTACAGTTATACATTTTATGCAGCACAACATGTCACTATATCTCAGCTTTGTGATGTGGTAGGGCAACAATTACCACACCACTGTCTTCGTCAGGACCTCCCTGACACACGGTGTGGGTTTAAAGAAGATATGAGGAGGTCACATATTTCACCCAAAAAAACACTAAGGGGTACCCCTTTGTGTTTTTTTAGACTAAATTTTTGACCGTCTCAGATTTCTTCCAAACTCACGATGTTGATTGAGCAGGTCCTGACTTACACAGGAGTGTGATTATTTTCAGCCTATCTCATCCCAAAGCTGAGATATGAGGATTAACGTAACTGGGGTTTTCTTTCTATAGGTTTATTGGTGTTGAATATATTGGAATTAAATTTATGAGCTTGTTATATGTCCAATAAAGCAAAATACAGTTGCAATGTAGGATATATTGGACTGACTAGGCTTTTATGATCGCACCCTTCTACTCATGTGTTTACCTAGCTTCACTGGAAGTAAGAATCCCATCATGAAATTTACAGTTATACATTTTATGCAGCACAACATGTCACTATATCTCAGCTTTGGGATGTGGTAGGGCAACAATTACCACACCACTGTCTTCATCAGGACCTCCCTGACACACGGTGTGGGTTTGAAGAAGATCAGAGGAGGTCACATATTTTACCCAAAAAAAAACTAAGGGGTACCCCTTTGTGTTTTTTTAGACTAAATTTTTGACCGTCTCAGATTTATTCCAAACTCACGATGTTGATTTAGCAGGTCCTGACTTACACAGGGGTGTGATTATTTTCAGCCTATCACATCCCAAAGCTGAGATATGAGGATTAACCTAACTGGGATTTTTCGCTCAATAGGTTTATTGGTGTTTATTATATTAGAATTAAATTTATGAGCTTGTTATATGTCCAATAAAGCAAAATACAGATGCAATTTAGGATATTTTGGACTGACTAGGCTTTTCTGATCGCACCCTTCTACTCATGTGTTTACCTAGCTTCACTGGAATCAGGATTCCCATCATGAAATTTATAGTTATACATTTTATGCAGCTCAACATGTCCCTATATCTCAGCTTTGAGATGTGATAGGGCAACAATTACCACACCACTGTCTTCGTAAGGACCTCCCTGACACACGGTGTGGGTTTGAAGAAGATCAGAGGAGGTCACATATTTACCCAAAAAAAAACTTAGGGGTACCCCTTTGTGTTTTTTTAGACTAAATTTTTGACCGTCTCAGATTTCTTCCAAACTCACGATGTTGATTGAGCAGGTCCTGACTTACACAGGAGTGTGATTACTTTCAGCCTATCTCATCCCAAAGCTGAGATATGAGGATTAACGTAACTGGGGTTTTCTTTCTATAGGTTTATTGGTGTTGAATATACTGGAATTAAATTTATGAGCTTGTTATATGTCCAATAAAGCAAAATACAGATGCAATGTAGGATATATTGGACTGACTAGGCTTTTCTGATCGCACCCTTCTACTCATGTGTTTACCTAGCTTCACTGGAAGTAGGAATCCCATCATGAAATTTACTATTATACATTTTATGCAGCACAACATGTCCCTATATCTCAGCTTTGTGATGTGGTAGGGCAACAAGTACCACAACACTGTCATCATAAGGACCTCCCTGACACACGGTGTGGGTTTGAAGAAGATCAGAGGAGGTCACATATTTTACCCCAAAAAAAACTAAGGGGTACCCCTTTGTGTTTTTTTAGACTAAATTTTTGACCATCTCAGAATTCTTCCAAACTCACGATGTTGATTTAGCAGGTCCTGACTTACACAGGAGTGTGATTATTTTCAGCCTATCTCATCCCAAAGCTGAGATATGAGGATTAACGTAACTGGGGTTTTCTTTCTATAGGTTTATTGGTGTTGAATATATTGGAATTAAATTTATGAGTTTGTTATACGTCCAATAAAGCAAAATACAGATGCAATGTTGGATATATTGGACTGATTAGGCTTTTCTGATCACACCCTCCTACTCATGTGTTTACCTAGCCTCACTGGAAGTAGGAATCCCATCATGAAATTTTCAGTTATACATTTTATGCAGCACAACATGTCACTATATCTCAGCTTTGTGATGTGGTAGGGCAACAATTACCACACCACTGTCTTCATCAGGACCTCCCTGACACACGGTGTGGGTTTGAAGAAGATCAGAGGAGGTCACATATTTTACCCAAAAAAAAACTAAGGGGTACCCCTTTGTGTTTTTTTAGACTAAATTTTTGACCGTCTCAGATTTCTTCCAAACTCACGATGTTGATTTAGCAGGTCCTGACTTACACAGGGGTGTGATTATTTTCAGCCTATCTCATCCCAAAGCTGAGATATGAGGATTAACGTAACTGGGGTTTTCTTTCTATAGGTTTATTGGTGTTGAATATATTGGAATTAAATTTATGAGTTTGTTATACGTCCAATAAAGCAAAATACAGATGCAATGTTGGATATATTGGACTGATTAGGCTTTTCTGATCACACCCTCCTACTCATGTGTTTACCTAGCCTCACTGGAAGTAGGAATCCCATCATGAAATTTACAGTTATACATTTTATGCAGCACAACATGTCACTATATCTCAGCTTTGTGATGTGGTAGGGCAACAATTACCACACCACTGTCTTCGTCAGTACCTCCCTGACACACGGTGTGGGTTTAAAGAAGATATGAGGAGGTCACATATTTCACCCAAAAAAACACTAAGGGGTACCCCTTTGTGTTTTTTTAGACTAAATTTTTGACCGTCTCAGATTTCTTCCAAACTCACGATGTTGATTGAGCAGGTCCTGACTTACACAGGAGTGTGATTACTTTCAGCCTATCTCATCCCAAAGCTGAGATATGAGGATTAACGTAACTGGGGTTTTCTTTCTATAGGTTTATTGGTGTTGAATATATTGGAATTAAATTTATGAGCTTGTTATATGTCCAATAAAGCAAAATACAGTTGCAATGTAGGATATATTGGACTGACTAGGCTTTTATGATCGCACCCTTCTACTCATGTGTTTACCTAGCTTCACTGGAAGTAAGAATCCCATCATGAAATTTACATTTATACATTTTATGCAGCACAACATGTCACTATATCTCAGCTTTGGGATGTGGTAGGGCAACAATTACCACACCACTGTCTTCATCAGGACCTCCCTGACACACGGTGTGGGTTTGAAGAAGATCAGAGGAGGTCATATATTTTACCCAAAAAAAAACTAAGGGGTACCCCTTTGTGTTTTTTTAGACTAAATTTTTGACCGTCTCAGATTTCTTCCAAACTCACGATGTTGATTTAGCAGGTCCTGACTTACACAGGGGTGTGATTATTTTCAGCCTATCTCATCCCAAAGCTGAGATATGAGGATTAACGTAACTGGGGTTTTCTTTCTATAGGTTTATTGGTGTTGAATATATTGGAATTAAATTTATGAGTTTGTTATACGTCCAATAAAGCAAAATACAGATGCAATGTTGGATATATTGGACTGATTAGGCTTTTCTGATCACACCCTCCTACTCATGTGTTTACCTAGCCTCACTGTAAGTAGGAATCCCATCATGAAATTTACAGTTATACATTTTATGCAGCACAACATGTCACTATATCTCAGCTTTGTGATGTGGTAGGGCAACAATTACCACACCACTGTCTTCGTCAGGACCTCCCTGACACACGGTGTGGGTTTAAAGAAGATATGAGGAGGTCACATATTTCACCCAAAAAAACACTAAGGGGTACCCCTTTGTGTTTTTTTAGACTAAATTTTTGACCGTCTCAGATTTCTTCCAAACTCACGATGTTGATTGAGCAGGTCCTGACTTACACAGGAGTGTGATTATTTTCAGCCTATCTCATCCCAAAGCTGAGATATGAGGATTAACCTAACTGGGATTTTTCGCTCAATAGGTTTATTGGTGTTGATTATATTGGAATTAAATTTATGAGCTTGTTATACGTCCAATAAAGCAAAATACAGATGCAATGTAGGATATATTGGACTGACTAGGCTTTCTGATCGCATCCTTCTACTCATGTGTTTACCTAGCCTCACTGGAAGTAGGAATCCCATCATGAAATTTACAGTTATACATTTTATGCAGCACAACATGTCACTATATCTCAGCTTTGTGATGTGGTAGGGCAACAAATACCACACCACTGTCTTTGTCAGGACCTCCCTGACACACGGTGTGGGTTTGAAGAAGATATGAGGAGGTCACATATTTCACCCAAAAAAACACTAAGGGGTACCCCTTTGTGTTTTTTTAGACTAAATTTTTGACCGTCTCAGATTTCTTCCAAACTCACGATGTTGATTTAGCAGGTCCTGACTTACACAGGGGTGTGATTATTTTCAGCCTATCTCATCCCAAAGCTGAGATATGAGGATTAACGTAACTGGGATTTTTCGCTCAATAGGTTTATTGGTGTTGAATATATTGGAATTAAATTTATGAGCTTGTTATACGTCCAATAAAGCAAAATACAGATGCAATGTAGGATATATTGGACTGACTAGGCTTTCTGATCGCATCCTTCTACTCATGTGTTTACCTAGCTTCACTGGAAGTAGGAATCCCATCATGAAATTTACTATTATACATTTTATGCAGCACAACATGTCCCTATATCTCAGCTTTGTGATGTGGTAGGGCAACAAGTACCACAACACTGTCATCATAAGGACCTCCCTGACACACGGTGTGGGTTTGAAGAAGATCAGAGGAGGTCACATATTTTACCCCAAAAAAAACTAAGGGGTACCCCTTTGTGTTTTTTTAGACTAAATTTTTGACCGTCTCAGATTTATTCCAAACTCACGATGTTGATTTAGCAGGTCCTGACTTACACAGGGGTGTGATTATTTTCAGCCTATCACATCCCAAAGCTGAAATATGAGGATTAACGTAACTGGGGTTTTCTTTCTATAGGTTTATTGGTGTTGAATATATTATTTATGAGCTTGTTATATGTCCAATAAAGCAAAATACAGATGCAATGTAGGATATATTGGACTGACTAGGCTTTCTGATGACATCCTTCTACTCATGTGTTTACCTAGCTTCACTGGAATCAGGAATCCCATCATGAATTTTACAGTTATACATTTTATGCAGCACAACATGTCCCTATATCTCAGCTTTGGGATGTGGTAGGGCAACAAATACCACACCACTGTCTTCGTCAGGACCTCCCTGACACACGGTGTGGGTTTAAAGAAGATATGAGGAGGTCACATATTTCACCCAAAAAAACACTAAGGGGTACCCCTTTGTGTTTTTTTAGACTAAATTTTTGACCGTCTCAGATTTCTTCCAAACTCACGATGTTGATTGAGCAGGTCCTGACTTACACAGGAGTGTGATTATTTTCAGCCTATCTCATCCCAAAGCTGAGATATGAGGATTAACGTAACCGGGGTTTTCTTTCTATAGGTTTATTGGTGTTGAATATATTGGAATTAAATTTATGAGTTTGTTATACGTCCAATAAAGCAAAATACAGATGCAATGTTGGATATATTGGACTGATTAGGCTTTTCTGATCACACCCTCCTACTCATGTGTTTACCTAGCCTCACTGGAAGTAGGAATCCCATCATGAAATTTACAGTTATACATTTTATGCAGCACAACATGTCACTATATCTCAGCTTTGTGATGTGGTAGGGCAACAATTACCACACCACTGTCTTCGTCAGGACCTCCCTGACACACGGTGTGGGTTTAAAGAAGATATGAGGAGGTCACATATTTCACCCAAAAAAACACTAAGGGGTACCCCTTTGTGTTTTTTTAGACTAAATTTTTGACCGTCTCAGATTTCTTCCAAACTCACGATGTTGATTGAGCAGGTCCTGACTTACACAGGAGTGTGATTATTTTCAGCCTATCTCATCCCAAAGCTGAGATATGAGGATTAACCTAACTGGGATTTTTCGCTCAATAGGTTTATTGGTGTTGATTATATTGGAATTAAATTTATGAGCTTGTTATACGTCCAATAAAGCAAAATACAGATGCAATGTAGGATATATTGGACTGACTAGGCTTTCTGATCGCATCCTTCTACTCATGTGTTTACCTAGCCTCACTGGAAGTAGGAATCCCATCATGAAATTTACAGTTATACATTTTATGCAGCACAACATGTCACTATATCTCAGCTTTGTGATGTGGTAGGGCAACAAATACCACACCACTGTCTTTGTCAGGACCTCCCTGACACACGGTGTGGGTTTGAAGAAGATCAGAGGAGGTCACATATTTTACCCCAAAAAAAACTAAGGGGTACCCCTTTGTGTTTTTTTAGACTAAATTTTTGACCGTCTCAGATTTATTCCAAACTCACGATGTTGATTTAGCAGGTCCTGACTTACACAGGGGTGTGATTATTTTCAGCCTATCACATCCCAAAGCTGAAATATGAGGATTAACGTAACTGGGGTTTTCTTTCTATAGGTTTATTGGTGTTGAATATATTATTTATGAGCTTGTTATATGTCCAATAAAGCAAAATACAGATGCAATGTAGGATATATTGGACTGACTAGGCTTTCTGATGACATCCTTCTACTCATGTGTTTACCTAGCTTCACTGGAATCAGGAATCCCATCATGAATTTTACAGTTATACATTTTATGCAGCACAACATGTCCCTATATCTCAGCTTTGGGATGTGGTAGGGCAACAAATACCACACCACTGTCTTCGTCAGGACCTCCCTGACACACGGTGTGGGTTTAAAGAAGATATGAGGAGGTCACATATTTCACCCAAAAAAACACTAAGGGGTACCCCTTTGTGTTTTTTTAGACTAAATTTTTGACCATCTAAGATTTCTTCCAAACTCACGATGTTGATTGAGCAGGTCCTGACTTACACAGGAGTGTGATTATTTTCAGCCTATCTCATCCCAAAGCTGAGATATGAGGATTAACGTAACCGGGGTTTTCTTTCTATAGGTTTATTGGTGTTGAATATATTGGAATTAAATTTATGAGTTTGTTATACGTCCAATAAAGCAAAATACAGATGCAATGTTGGATATATTGGACTGATTAGGCTTTTCTGATCACACCCTCCTACTCATGTGTTTACCTAGCCTCACTGGAAGTAGGAATCCCATCATGAAATTTACAGTTATACATTTTATGCAGCACAACATGTCACTATATCTCAGCTTTGTGATGTGGTAGGGCAACAATTACCACACCACTGTCTTCGTCAGGACCTCCCTGACACACGGTGTGGGTTTAAAGAAGATATGAGGAGGTCACATATTTCACCCAAAAAAACACTAAGGGGTACCCCTTTGTGTTTTTTTAGACTAAATTTTTGACCATCTCAGATTTCTTCCAAACTCACGATGTTGATTGAGCAGGTCCTGACTTACACAGGAGTGTGATTATTTTCAGCCTATCTCATCCCAAAGCTGAGATATGAGGATTAACGTAACCGGGGTTTTCTTTCCATAGGTTTATTGGTGTTGAATATATTGGAATTAAATTTATGAGTTTGTTATACGTCCAATAAAGCAAAATACAGATGCAATGTTGGATATATTGGACTGATTAGGCTTTTCTGATCACACCCTCCTACTCATGTGTTTACCTAGCCTCACTGGAAGTAGGAATCCCATCATGAAATTTACAGTTATACATTTTATGCAGCACAACATGTCACTATATCTCAGCTTTGTGATGTGGTAGGGCAACAAATACCACACCACTGTCCTTGTCAGGACCTCCCTGACACACGGTGTGGGTTTGAAGAAGATATGAGGAGGTCACATATTTCACCCAAAAAAACACTAAGGGGTACCCCTTTGTGTTTTTTTAGACTAAATTTTTGACCGTCTCAGATTTCTTCCAAACTCACGATGTTGATTTAGCAGGTCCTGACTTACACAGGGGTGTGATTATTTTCAGCCTATCTCATCCCAAAGCTGAGATATGAGGATTAACGTAACTGGGATTTTTCGCTCAATAGGTTTATTGGTGTTGAATATATTGGAATTAAATTTATGAGCTTGTTATACGTCCAATAAAGCAAAATACAGATGCAATGTAGGATATATTGGACTGACTAGGCTTTCTGATCGCATCCTTCTACTCATGTGTTTACCTAGCTTCACTGGAAGTAGGAATCCCATCATGAAATTTACTATTATACATTTTATGCAGCACAACATGTCCCTATATCTCAGCTTTGTGATGTGGTAGGGCAACAAGTACCACAACACTGTCATCATAAGGACCTCCCTGACACACGGTGTGGGTTTGAAGAAGATCAGAGGAGGTCACATATTTTACCCCAAAAAAAACTAAGGGGTACCCCTTTGTGTTTTTTTAGACTAAATTTTTGACCGTCTCAGATTTATTCCAAACTCACGATGTTGATTTAGCAGGTCCTGACTTACACAGGGGTGTGATTATTTTCAGCCTATCTCATCCCAAAGCTGAGATATGAGGATTAACGTAACTGGGATTTTTCGCTCAATAGGTTTATTGGTATTGATTATATTGAAATTAAATTTATGAACTTGTTATATGTCCAATAAAGCAAAATACAGATGCAATGTAGGATATATTGGACTGACTAGGCTTTTCTGATCGCACCCTTCTACTCATGTGTTTACCTAGCTTCACTGGAAGTAGGAATCCCATCATGAAATTTACAGTTATACATTTTATGCAGCACAACATGTCACTATATCTCAGTTTTGTGATGTGGTAGGGCAACAATTACCACAACACTGTCTTCATAAGGACCTCCCTGACACACGGTGTGGGTTTGAAGAAGATCAGAGGAGGTCACATATTTTACCCAAAAAAAAACTAAGGGGTACCCCTTTGTGTTTTTTTAGACTAAATTTTTGACCGTCTCAGATTTCTTCCAAACTCACGATGTTGATTGAGCAGGTCCTGACTTACACAGGGCTGTGATTATTTTCAGCCTATCTCATCCCAAAGCTGAGATATGAGGATTAACGTAACTGGGCTTTTTCGCTCAATAGGTTTATTGATATTGATTATATTGAAATTAAATTTATGAGCTTGTTATATGTCCAATAAAGCAAAATACAGATGCAATGTAGCATATATTGGACTGACTAGGCTTTTCTGATCGCACCCTTCTACTCATGTGTTTACCTAGCTTCACTGGAAGTAGGAATCCCATCATGAAATTTACAGTTATACATTTTATGCAGCACAACATGTCCCTATATCTCAGCTTTGTGATGTGGTAGGGCAACAATTACCACAACACTGTCTTCATAAGGACCTCCCTGACACACGGTGTGGGTTTGAAGAAGATCAGAGGAGGTCACATATTTTACCCAAAAAAACACTAAGGGGTACCCCTTTGTGTTTTTTTAGACTAAATTTTTGACCGTCTCAGATTTCTTCCAAACTCACGATGTTGATTGAGCAGGTCCTGACTTACACAGGAGTGTGATTATTTTCAGCCTATCTCATCCCAAAGCTGAGATATGAGGATTAACCTAACTGGGATTTTTCACTCAATAGGTTTATTGGTGTTGATTATATTGGAATTAAATTTATGAGCTTGTTATACGTCCAATAAAGCAAAATACAGATGCAATGTAGGATATATTGGACTGACTAGGCTTTCTGATCGCATCCTTCTACTCATGTGTTTACCTAGCCTCACTGGAAGTAGGAATCCCATCATGAAATTTACAGTTATACATTTTATGCAGCACAACATGTCACTATATCTCAGCTTTGGGATGTGGTAGGGCAACAAATACCACACCACTGTCTTTGTCAGGACCTCCCTGACACACGGTGTGGGTTTGAAGAAGATATGAGGAGGTCACATATTTCACCCAAAAAAACACTAAGGGGTACCCCTTTGTGTTTTTTTAGACTAAATTTTTGACCGTCTCAGATTTCTTCCAAACTCACGATGTTGATTGAGCAGGTCCTGACTTACACAGGAGTGTGATTACTTTCAGCCTATCTCATCCCAAAGCTGAGATATGAGGATTAACGTAACTGGGGTTTTCTTTCTATAGGTTTATTGGTGTTGATTATATTGGAATTAAATTTATGAGCTTGTTTTATGTCCAATAAAGCAAAATACAGATGCAATGTAGGATATATTGGACTGACTAGGCTTTTCTGATCGCACCCTTCTACTCATGTGTTTACCTAGCTTCACTGGAAGTAGGAATCCCATCATGAAATTTACAGTTATACATTTTATGCAGCACAACATGTCCCTATATCTCAGCTTTGGGATGTGGTAGGGCAACAATTACCACACCACTGTCTTCATCAGGACCTCCCTGACACACGGTGTGGGTTTGAAGAAGATCAGAGGAGGTCACATATTTTACCCAAAAAAAAACTAAGGGGTACCCCTTTGTGTTTTTTTAGACTAAATTTTTGACCGTCTCAGATTTATTCCAAACTCACGATGTTGATTTAGCAGGTCCTGACTTACACAGGGGTGTGATTATTTTCAGCCTATCTCATCCCAAAGCTGAGATATGAGGATTAACGTAACTGGGGTTTTCTTTCTATAGGTTTATTGGTGTTGAATATATTGGAATTAAATTTATGAGTTTGTTATACGTCCAATAAAGCAAAATACATATGCAATGTTGGATATATTGGACTGATTAGGCTTTTCTGATCACACCCTCCTACTCATGTGTTTACCTAGCCTCACTGGAAGTAGGAATCCCATCATGAAATTTACAGTTATACATTTTATGCAGCACAACATGTCACTATATCTCAGCTTTGTGATGTGGTAGGGCAACAATTACCACACCACTGTCTTCGTCAGGACCTCCCTGACACACGGTGTGGGTTTAAAGAAGACATGAGGAGGTCACATATTTCACCCAAAAAAACACTAAGGGGTACCCCTTTGTGTTTTTTTAGACTAAATTTTTGACCGCCTCAGATTTCTTCCAAACTCACGATGTTGATTGGGCAGGTCCTGACTTACACAGGAGTGTGATTACTTTCAGCCTATCTCATCCCAAAGCTGAGATATGAGGATTAACGTAACCGGGGTTTTCTTTCTATAGGTTTATTGGTGTTGAATATATTGGAATTAAATTTATGAGTTTGTTATACGTCCAATAAAGCAAAATACAGATGCAATGTTGGATATATTGGACTGATTAGGCTTTTCTGATCACACCCTCCTACTCATGTGTTTACCTAGCCTCACTGGAAGTAGGAATCCCATCATGAAATTTACAGTTATACATTTTATGCAGCACAACATGTCACTATATCTCAGCTTTGTGATGTGGTAGGGCAACAATTACCACACCACTGTCTTCGTCAGGACCTCCCTGACACACGGTGTGGGTTTAAAGAAGATATGAGGAGGTCACATATTTCACCCAAAAAAACACTAAGGGGTACCCCTTTGTGTTTTTTTAGACTAAATTTTTGACCGTCTCAGATTTCTTCCAAACTCACGATGTTGATTGAGCAGGTCCTGACTTACACAGGAGTGTGATTATTTTCAGCCTATCTCATCCCAAAGCTGAGATATGAGGATTAACCTAACTGGGATTTTTCACTCATTAGGTTTATTGGTGTTGAATATATTGGAATTAAATTTATGAGCTTGTTATATGTCCAATAAAGCAAAATACAGATGTAATGTAGAATATATTGGACTGACTAGGCTTTCTGATCGCATCCTTCTACTCATGTGTTTACCTAGCTTCACTGAAATCAGGAATCCCATCATGAAATTTACAGTTATACATTTTATGCAGCACAACATGTCCCTATATCTCATATTTGGGATGTGGTAGGGCAACAATTACCACACCACTGTCTTCATCAGGACCTCCCTGACACACGGTGTGGGTTTAAAGAAGATATGAGGAGGTCACATATTTCACCCAAAAAAACACTAAGGGGTACCCCTTTGTGTTTTTTTAGACTAAATTTTTGACCGTCTCAGATTTCTTCCAAACTCACGATGTTGATTGAGCAGGTCCTGACTTACACAGGGGTGTGATTATTTTCAGCCTATCTCATCCCAAAGCTGAGATATGAGGATTAACGTAACTGGGCTTTTTCGCTCAATAGGTTTATTGATATTGATTATATTGAAATTAAATTTATGAGCTTGTTATATGTCCAATAAAGCAAAATACAGATGCAATGTAGCATATATTGGACTGACTAGGCTTTTCTGATCGCACCCTTCTACTCATGTGTTTACCTAGCTTCACTGGAAGTAGGAATCCCATCATGAAATTTACAGTTATACATTTTATGCAGCACAACATGTCTCTATATCTCAGCTTTGTGATGTGGTAGGGCAACAATTACCACAACACTGTCTTCATAAGGACCTCCCTGACACACGGTGTGGGTTTGAAGAAGATCAGAGGAGGTCACATATTTTACCCAAAAAAACACTAAGGGGTACCCCTTTGTGTTTTTTTAGACTAAATTTTTGACCGTCTCAGATTTCTTCCAAACTCACGATGTTGATTTAGCAGGTCCTGACTTACACAGGGGTGTGATTATTTTCAGCCTATCTCATCCCAAAGCTGAGATATGAGGATTAACGTAACTGGGATTTTTCGCTCAATAGGTTTATTGGTGTTGATTATGTTGGAATTAAATTTATGAGCTTGTTATACGTCCAATAAAGCAAAATACAGATGCAATGTAGGATATATTGGACTGACTAGGCTTTCTGATCGCATCCTTCTACTCATGTGTTTACCTAGCTTCACTGGAAGTAGGAATCCCATCATGAAATTTACTATTATACATTTTATGCAGCACAACATGTCCCTATATCTCAGCTTTGTGATGTGGTAGGGCAACAAGTACCACAACACTGTCATCATAAGGACCTCCCTGACACACGGTGTGGGTTTGAAGAAGATCAGAGGAGGTCACATATTTTACCCAAAAAAAAACTAAGGGGTACCCCTTTGTGTTTTTTTAGACTAAATTTTTGACTGTCTCAGATTTATTCCAAACTCACGATGTTGATTTAGCAGGTCCTGACTTACACAGGGGTGTGATTATTTTCAGCCTATCACATCCCAAAGCTGAAATATGAGGATTAACGTAACTGGGGTTTTCTTTCTATAGGTTTATTGGTGTTGAATATATTATTTATGAGCTTGTTATATGTCCAATAAAGCAAAATACAGATGCAATGTAGGATATATTGGACTGACTAGGCTTTCTGATCACATCCTTCTACTCATGTGTTTACCTAGCTTCACTGGAATCAGGAATCCCATCATGAATTTTACAGTTATACATTTTATGCAGCACAACATGTCCCTATATCTCAGCTTTGGGATGTGGTAGGGCAACAAATACCACACCACTGTCTTCGTCAGGACCTCCCTGACACACGGTGTGGGTTTAAAGAAGATATGAGGTCACATATTTCACCCAAAAAAACACTAAGGGGTACCCCTTTGTGTTTTTTTAGACTAAATTTTTGACCATCTCAGATTTCTTCCAAACTCACGATGTTGATTGAGCAGGTCCTGACTTACACAGGAGTGTGATTATTTTCAGCCTATCTCATCCCAAAGCTGAGATATGAGGATTAACGTAACCGGGGTTTTCTTTCTATAGGTTTATTGGTGTTGAATATATTGGAATTAAATTTATGAGTTTGTTATACGTCCAATAAAGCAAAATACAGATGCAATGTTGGATATATTGGACTGACTAGGCTTTTCTGATCGCACCCTTCTACTCATGTGTTTACCTAGCTTCACTGGAAGTAGGAATCCCATCATGAAATTTACAGTTATACATTTTATGCAGCACAACATGTCCCTATATCTCAGCTTTGTGATGTGGTAGGGCAACAATTACCACAACACTGTCTTCATAAGGACCTCCCTGACACACGGTGTGGGTTTGAAGAAGATCAGAGGAGGTCACATATTTTACCCAAAAAAACACTAAGGGGTACCCCTTTGTGTTTTTTTAGACTAAATTTTTGACCGTCTCAGATTTCTTCCAAACTCACGATGTTGATTTAGCAGGTCCTGACTTACACAGGGGTGTGATTATTTTCAGCCTATCTCATCCCAAAGCTGAGATATGAGGATTAACGTAACTGGGATTTTTCGCTCAATAGGTTTATTGGTGTTGATTATGTTGGAATTAAATTTATGAGCTTGTTATACGTCCAATAAAGCAAAATACAGATGCAATGTAGGATATATTGGACTGACTAGGCTTTCTGATCGCATCCTTCTACTCATGTGTTTACCTAGCTTCACTGGAAGTAGGAATCCCATCATGAAATTTACTATTATACATTTTATGCAGCACAACATGTCCCTATATCTCAGCTTTGTGATGTGGTAGGGCAACAAGTACCACAACACTGTCATCATAAGGACCTCCCTGACACACGGTGTGGGTTTGAAGAAGATCAGAGGAGGTCACATATTTTACCCAAAAAAAAACTAAGGGGTACCCCTTTGTGTTTTTTTAGACTAAATTTTTGACTGTCTCAGATTTATTCCAAACTCACGATGTTGATTTAGCAGGTCCTGACTTACACAGGGGTGTGATTATTTTCAGCCTATCACATCCCAAAGCTGAAATATGAGGATTAACGTAACTGGGGTTTTCTTTCTATAGGTTTATTGGTGTTGAATATATTATTTATGAGCTTGTTATATGTCCAATAAAGCAAAATACAGATGCAATGTAGGATATATTGGACTGACTAGGCTTTCTGATCACATCCTTCTACTCATGTGTTTACCTAGCTTCACTGGAATCAGGAATCCCATCATGAATTTTACAGTTATACATTTTATGCAGCACAACATGTCCCTATATCTCAGCTTTGGGATGTGGTAGGGCAACAAATACCACACCACTGTCTTCGTCAGGACCTCCCTGACACACGGTGTGGGTTTAAAGAAGATATGAGGTCACATATTTCACCCAAAAAAACACTAAGGGGTACCCCTTTGTGTTTTTTTAGACTAAATTTTTGACCATCTCAGATTTCTTCCAAACTCACGATGTTGATTGAGCAGGTCCTGACTTACACAGGAGTGTGATTATTTTCAGCCTATCTCATCCCAAAGCTGAGATATGAGGATTAACGTAACCGGGGTTTTCTTTCTATAGGTTTATTGGTGTTGAATATATTGGAATTAAATTTATGAGTTTGTTATACGTCCAATAAAGCAAAATACAGATGCAATGTTGGATATATTGGACTGATTAGGCTTTTCTGATCACACCCTCCTACTCATGTGTTTACCTAGCCTCACTGGAAGTAGGAATCCCATCATGAAATTTACAGTTATACATTTTATGCAGCACAACATGTCACTATATCTCAGCTTTGTGATGTGGTAGGGCAACAATTACCACACCACTGTCTTCGTCAGGACCTCCCTGACACACGGTGTGGGTTTAAAGAAGATATGAGGAGGTCACATATTTCACCCAAAAAAACACTAAGGGGTACCCCTTTGTGTTTTTTTAGACTAAATTTTTGACCGTCTCAGATTTCTTCCAAACTCACGATGTTGATTGAGCAGGTCCTGACTTACACAGGAGTGTGATTATTTTCAGCCTATCTCATCCCAAAGCTGAGATATGAGGATTAACCTAACTGGGATTTTTCGCTCAATAGGTTTATTGGTGTTGATTATATTGGGATTAAATTTATGAGCTTGTTATACGTCCAATAAAGCAAAATACAGTTGCAATGTAGGATATATTGGACTGACTAGGCTTTTATGATCGCACCCTTCTACTCATGTGTTTACCTAGCTTCACTGGAAGTAAGAATCCCATCATGAAATTTACAGTTATACATTTTATGCAGCACAACATGTCACTATATCTCAGCTTTGGGATGTGGTAGGGCAACAATTACCACACCACTGTCTTCATCAGGACGTCCCTGACACACGGTGTGGGTTTGAAGAAGATCAGAGGAGGTCACATATTTTACCCAAAAAAAAACTAAGGGGTACCCCTTTGTGTTTTTTTAGACTAAATTTTTGACCGTCTCAGATTTCTTCCAAACTCACGATGTTGATTTAGCAGGTCCTGACTTACACAGGGGTGTGATTATTTTCAGCCTATCTTATCCCAAAGCTGAGATATGAGGATTAACGTAACTGGGGTTTTCTTTCTATAGGTTTATTGGTGTTGAATATATTGGAATTAAATTTATGAGTTTGTTATACGTCCAATAAAGCAAAATACATATGCAATGTTGGATATATTGGACTGATTAGGCTTTTCTGATCACACCCTCCTACTCATGTGTTTACCTAGCCTCACTGGAAGTAGGAATCCCATCATGAAATTTACAGTTATACATTTTATGCAGCACAACATGTCACTATATCTCAGCTTTGTGATGTGGTAGGGCAACAATTACCACACCACTGTCTTCGTCAGGACCTCCCTGACACACGGTGTGGGTTTGAAGAAGATCAGAGGAGGTCACATATTTTACCCAAAAAAACACTAAGGGGTACCCCTTTGTGTTTTTTTAGACTAAATTTTTGACCGTCTCAGATTTCTTCCAAACTCACGATGTTGATTGAGCAGGTCCTGACTTACACAGGGGTGTGATTATTTTCAGCCTATCTCATCCCAAAGCTGAGATATGAGGATTAACGTAACTGGGATTTTTCGCTCAATAGGTTTATTGGTGTTGATTATATTGGAATTAAATTTATGAGCTTGTTATACGTCCAATAAAGCAAAATACAGATGCAATGTAGGATATATTGGACTGACTAGGCTTTCTGATCGCATCCTTCTACTCATGTGTTTACCTAGCTTCACTGGAAGTAGGAATCCCATCATGAAATTTACTATTATACATTTTATGCAGCACAACATGTCCCTATATCTCAGCTTTGTGATGTGGTAGGGCAACAAGTACCACAACACTGTCATCATAAGGACCTCCCTGACACACGGTGTGGGTTTGAAGAAGATCAGAGGAGGTCACATATTTTACCCAAAAAAAAACTAAGGGGTACCCCTTTGTGTTTTTTTAGACTAAATTTTTGACCGTCTCAGATTTATTCCAAACTCACGATGTTGATTTAGCAGGTCCTGACTTACACAGGGGTGTGATTATTTTCAGCCTATCACATCCCAAAGCTGAAATATGAGGATTAACGTAACTGGGGTTTTCTTTCTATAGGTTTATTGGTGTTGAATATATTATTTATGAGCTTGTTATATGTCCAATAAAGCAAAATACAGATGCAATGTAGGATATATTGGACTGACTAGGCGTTCTGATCACATCCTTCTACTCATGTGTTTACCTAGCTTCACTGGAATCAGGAATCCCATCATGAAATTTACAGTTATACATTTTATGCAGCACAACATGTCCCTATATCTCAGCTTTGTGATGTGGTAGGGCAACAATTACCACAACACTGTCTTCATAAGGACCTCCCTGACACACGGTGTGGGTTTGAAGAGAATCAGAGGAGGTCACATATTTTACCCAAAAAAACACTAAGGGGTACCCCTTTGTGTTTTTTTAGACTAAATTTTTGACCGTCTCAGATTTCTTCCAAACTCACGATGTTGATTGAGCAGGTCCTGACTTACACAGGAGTGTGATTATTTTCAGCCTATCTCATCCCAAAGCTGAGATATGAGGATTAACCTAACTGGGATTTTTCGCTCAATAGGTTTATTGGTGTTGATTATATTGGAATTAAATTTATGAGCTTGTTATACGTCCAATAAAGCAAAATACAGATGCAATGTAGGATATATTGGACTGACTAGGCTTTCTGATCGCATCCTTCTACTCATGTGTTTACCTAGCCTCACTGGAAGTAGGAATCCCATCATGAAATTTACAGTTATACATTTTATGCAGCACAACATGTCACTATATCTCAGCTTTGTGATGTGGTAGGGCAACAAATACCACACCACTGTCTTTGTCAGGACCTCCCTGACACACGGTGTGGGTTTGAAGAAGATATGAGGAGGTCACATATTTCACCCAAAAAAACACTAAGGGGTACCCCTTTGTGTTTTTTTAGACTAAATTTTTGACCGTCTCAGATTTCTTCCAAACTCACGATGTTGATTTAGCAGGTCCTGACTTACACAGGGGTGTGATTATTTTCAGCCTATCTCATCCCAAAGCTGAGATATGAGGATTAACGTAACTGGGGTTTTCTTTCTATAGGTTTATTGGTGTTGATTATATTGAAATTAAATTTATGAGCTTGTTATATGTCCAATAAAGCAAAATACAGATGCAATGTAGGATATATTGGACTGACTAGGCTTTTCTGATCGCACCCTTCTACTCATGTGTTTACCTAGCTTCACTGGAAGTAGGAATCCCATCATGAAATTTACAGTTATACATTTTATGCAGCACAACATGTCCCTATATCTCAGCTTTGTGATGTGGTAGGGCAACAATTACCACAACACTGTCTTCATAAGGACCTCCCTGACACACGGTGTGGGTTTGAAGAAGATCAGAGGAGGTCACATATTTTACCCAAAAAAACACTAAGGGGTACCCCTTTGTGTTTTTTTAGACTAAATTTTTGACCGTCTCAGATTTCTTCCAAACTCACGATGTTGATTGAGCAGGTCCTGACTTACACAGGGGTGTGATTATTTTCAGCCTATCTCATCCCAAAGCTGAGATATGAGGATTAACGTAACTGGGATTTTTCGCTCAATAGGTTTATTGATGTTGATTACATTGGAATTAAATTTATGAGTTTGTTATACGTCCAATAAAGCAAAATACAGATGCAATGTTGGATATATTGGACTGATTAGGCTTTTCTGATCACACCCTCCTACTCATGTGTTTACCTAGCCTCACTGGAAGTAGGAATCCCATCATGAAATTTACAGTTATACATTTTATGCAGCACAACATGTCACTATATCTCAGCTTTGTGATGTGGTAGGGCAACAATTACCACACCACTGTCTTCATCAGGACCTCCCTGACACACGGTGTGGGTTTAAAGAAGATATGAGGAGGTCACATATTTCACCCAAAAAAACACTAAGGGGTACCCCTTTGTGTTTTTTTAGACTAAATTTTTGACCGTCTCAGATTTCTTCCAAACTCACGATGTTGATTGAGCAGGTCCTGACTTACACAGGGGTGTGATTATTTTCAGCCTATCTCATCCCAAAGCTGAGATATGAGGATTAACGTAACTGGGATTTTTCGCTCAATAGGTTTATTGGTATTGATTATGTTGAAATTAAATTTATGAGCTTGTTATACGTCCAATAAAGCAAAATACAGATGCAATGTTGGATATATTGGACTGATTAGGCTTTTCTGATCACACCCTCCTACTCATGTGTTTACCTAGCCTCACTGGAAGTAGGAATCCCATCATGAAATTTACAGTTATACATTTTATGCAGCACAACATGTCACTATATCTCAGCTTTGTGATGTGGTAGGGCAACAATTACCACACCACTGTCTTCGTCAGGACCTCCCTGACACACGGTGTGGGATTGAAAAAGATATGAGGAGGTCACATATTTCACCCAAAAAAACACTAAGGGGTACCCCTTTGTGTTTTTTTAGACTAAATTTTTGACCGTCTCAGATTTCTTCCAAACTCACGATGTTGATTGAGCAGGTCCTGACTTACACAGGAGTGTGATTATTTTCAGCCTATCTCATCCAAAAGGTGAGATATGAGGATTAACCTAACTGGGATTTTTCGCTCAATAGGTTTATTGGTGTTGATTATATTAGAATTAAATTTATGAGCTTGTTATATGTCCAATAAAGCAAAATACAGATGCAATTTAGGATATTTTGGACTGACTAGGCTTTTCTGATCGCACCCTTCTACTCATGTGTTTACCTAGCTTCACTAAAATCAGGAATCCCATCATGAAATTTACAGTTATACATTTTATGCAGCACAACATGTCCCTATATCTCAGCTTTGTGATGTGGTAGGGCAAGAAGTACCACACTAATGTCTTCATAAGGACCTCCCTGACAGACGGTGTGGGTTTGAAGAAGATCAGAGGAGGTCACATATTTTACCCAAAAAAACACTAAGGGGTACCGCTTTGTGTTTTTTTAGACTAAATTTTTGACCGTCTCAGATTTCTTCCAAACTCACGATGTTGATTGAGCAGGTCCTGACTTACACAGGGGTGTGATTATTTTCAGCCTATCTCATCCCAAAGCTGAGATATGAGGATTAACGTAACTTGGGTTTTTCGCTCAACAGGTTTATTGGTGTTGATTATATTGAAATTAAATTTATGAGCTTGTTATATGTCCAATAAAGCAAAATACAGATGCAATGTAGGAAATATTGGACTGACTAGGCTTTTCTGATCACACCCTTCTACTCATGTGTTTACCTAACTTCACTGGAATCAGGAATCCCATCATGAAATTTACAGTTATACATTTTATGCAGCACAACATGTCCCTATATCTCAGCTTTGTGATGTGGTAGGGCAACAATTACCACAACACTGTCTTCATCAGGACCTCCCTGACACACGGTGTGGGTTTGAAGAAGATCAGAGGAGGTCACATATTTTACCCAAAAAAACACTAAGGGGTACCCCTTTGTGTTTTTTTAGACTAAATTTTTGACCGTCTCAGATTTCTTCCAAACTCACGATGTTGATTGAGCAGGTCCTGACTTACACAGGGGTGTGATTATTTTCAGCCTATCTCATCCCAAAGCTGAGATATGAGGATTAACGTAACTGGGATTTTTCGCTCAATAGGTTTATTGATGTTGATTACATTGGAATTAAATTTATGAGTTTGTTATACGTCCAATAAAGCAAAATACAGATGCAATGTTGGATATATTGGACTGATTAGGCTTTTCTGATCACACCCTCCTACTCATGTGTTTACCTAGCCTCACTGGAAGTAGGAATCCCATCATGAAATTTACAGTTATACATTTTATGCAGCACAACATGTCACTATATCTCAGCTTTGTGATGTGGTAGGGCAACAATTACCACACCACTGTCTTCATCAGGACCTCCCTGACACACGGTGTGGGTTTAAAGAAGATATGAGGAGGTCACATATTTCACCCAAAAAAACACTAAGGGGTACCCCTTTGTGTTTTTTTAGACTAAATTTTTGACCGTCTCAGATTTCTTCCAAACTCACGATGTTGATTGAGCAGGTCCTGACTTACACAGGGGTGTGATTATTTTCAGCCTATCTCATCCCAAAGCTGAGATATGAGGATTAACGTAACTGGGATTTTTCGCTCAATAGGTTTATTGGTATTGATTATGTTGAAATTAAATTTATGAGCTTGTTATATGTCCAATAAAGCAAAATACAGATGCAATGTAGGATATATTGGACTGACTAGGCTTTTCTGATCGCACCCTTCTACTCATGTGTTTACCTAGCTTCACTGGAAGTAGGAATCCCATCATGAAATTTACAGTTATACATTTTATGCAGCACAACATGTCCCTATATCTCAGCTTTGTGATGTGGTAGGGCAACAATTACCACAACACTGTCTTCATAAGGACCTCCCTGACACACGGTGTGGGTTTGAAGAAGATCAGAGGAGGTCACATATTTTACCCAAAAAAACACTAAGGGGTACCCCTTTGTGTTTTTTTAGACTAAATTTTTGACCGTCTCAGATTTCTTCCAAACTCACGATGTTGATTGAGCAGGTCCTGACTTACACAGGGGTGTGATTATTTTCAGCCTATCTCATCCCAAAGCTGAGATATGAGGATTAACGTAACTGGGATTTTTCGCTCAATAGGTTTATTGATGTTGATTACATTGGAATTAAATTTATGAGTTTGTTATACGTCCAATAAAGCAAAATACAGATGCAATGTTGGATATATTGGACTGATTAGGCTTTTCTGATCACACCCTCCTACTCATGTGTTTACCTAGCCTCACTGGAAGTAGGAATCCCATCATGAAATTTACAGTTATACATTTTATGCAGCACAACATGTCACTATATCTCAGCTTTGTGATGTGGTAGGGCAACAATTACCACACCACTGTCTTCGTCAGGACCTCCCTGACACACGGTGTGGGTTTGAAAAAGATATGAGGAGGTCACATATTTCACCCAAAAAAACACTAAGGGGTACCCCTTTGTGTTTTTTTAGACTAAATTTTTGACCGTCTCAGATTTCTTCCAAACTCACGATGTTGATTGAGCAGGTCCTGACTTACACAGGAGTGTGATTATTTCCAGCCTATCTCATCCAAAAGCTGAGATATGAGGATTAACCTAACTGGGATTTTTCACTCATTAGGTTTATTGGTGTTGATTATATTGAAAATAAATTTATGAGCTTGTTATATGTCCAATAAAGCAAAATACAGATGCAATGTAGGATATATTGGACTGACTAGGCTTTTCTGATCGCACCCTTCTACTCATGTGTTTACCTAGCTTCACTGGAAGTAGGAATCCCATCATGAAATTTACAGTTTTACATTTTATGCAGCACAACATGTCCCTATATCTCAGCTTTGTGATGTGGTAGGGCAACAATTACCACAACACTGTCTTCATAAGGACCTCCCTGACACACGGTGTGGGTTTGAAGAAGATCAGAGGAGGTCACATATTTTACCCAAAAAAACACTAAGGGGTACCCCTTTGTGTTTTTTTAGACTAAATTTTTGACCGTCTCAGATTTCTTCCAAACTCACGATGTTGATTGAGCAGGTCCTGACTTACACAGGGGTGTGATTATTTTCAGCCTATCTCATCCCAAAGCTGAGATATGAGGATTAACGTAACTGGGATTTTTCGCTCAATAGGTTTATTGATGTTGATTACATTGGAATTAAATTTATGAGTTTGTTATACGTCCAATAAAGCAAAATACAGATGCAATGTTGGATATATTGGACTGATTAGGCTTTTCTGATCACACCCTCCTACTCATGTGTTTACCTAGCCTCACTGGAAGTAGGAATCCCATCATGAAATTTACAGTTATACATTTTATGCAGCACAACATGTCACTATATCTCAGCTTTGTGATGTGGTAGGGCAACAATTACCACACCACTGTCTTCATCAGGACCTCCCTGACACACGGTGTGGGTTTAAAGAAGATATGAGGAGGTCACATATTTCACCCAAAAAAACACTAAGGGGTACCCCTTTGTGTTTTTTTAGACTAAATTTTTGACCGTCTCAGATTTCTTCCAAACTCACGATGTTGATTGAGCAGGTCCTGACTTACACAGGAGTGTGATTATTTTCAGCCTATCTCATCCCAAAGCTGAGATATGAGGATTAACCTAACTGGGATTTTTCGCTCAATAGGTTTATTGGTGTTGATTATATTGGGATTAAATTTATGAGCTTGTTATACGTCCAATAAAGCAAAATACAGATGCAATGTAGGATATATTGGACTGACTAGGCTTTCTGATCGCATCCTTCTACTCATGTGTTTACCTAGCCTCACTGGAAGTAGGAATCCCATCATGAAATTTACAGTTATACATTTTATGCAGCACAACATGTCCCTATATCTCAGCTTTGGGATGTGGTAGGGCAACAATTACCACACCACTGTCTTCATCAGGACCTCCCTGACACACGGTGTGGGTTTGAAGAAGATCAGAGGAGGTCACATATTTTACCCAAAAAAAAACTAAGGGGTACCCCTTTGTGTTTTTTTAGACTAAATTTTTGACCGTCTCAGATTTATTCCAAACTCACGATGTTGATTTAGCAGGTCCTGACTTACACAGGGGTGTGATTATTTTCAGCCTATCTCATCCCAAAGCTGAGATATGAGGATTAACGTAACTGGGGTTTTCTTTCTATAGGTTTATTGGTGTTGAATATATTGGAATTAAATTTATGAGTTTGTTATACGTCCAATAAAGCAAAATACATATGCAATGTTGGATATATTGGACTGATTAGGCTTTTCTGATCACACCCTCCTACTCATGTGTTTACCTAGCCTCACTGGAAGTAGGAATCCCATCATGAAATTTACAGTTATACATTTTATGCAGCACAACATGTCACTATATCTCAGCTTTGTGATGTGGTAGGGCAACAATTACCACACCACTGTCTTCGTCAGGACCTCCCTGACACACGGTGTGGGTTTGAAGAAGATCAGAGGAGGTCACATATTTTACCCAAAAAAACACTAAGGGGTACCCCTTTGTGTTTTTTTAGACTAAATTTTTGACCGTCTCAGATTTCTTCCAAACTCACGATGTTGATTGAGCAGGTCCTGACTTACACAGGGGTGTGATTATTTTCAGCCTATCTCATCCCAAAGCTGAGATATGAGGATTAACGTAACTGGGATTTTTCGCTCAATAGGTTTATTGGTGTTGATTATATTGGAATTAAATTTATGAGCTTGTTATACGTCCAATAAAGCAAAATACAGATGCAATGTAGGATATATTGGACTGACTAGGCTTTCTGATCGCATCCTTCTACTCATGTGTTTACCTAGCTTCACTGGAAGTAGGAATCCCATCATGAAATTTACTATTATACATTTTATGCAGCACAACATGTCCCTATATCTCAGCTTTGTGATGTGGTAGGGCAACAAGTACCACAACACTGTCATCATAAGGACCTCCCTGACACACGGTGTGGGTTTGAAGAAGATCAGAGGAGGTCACATATTTTACCCAAAAAAAAACTAAGGGGTACCCCTTTGTGTTTTTTTAGACTAAATTTTTGACCGTCTCAGATTTATTCCAAACTCACGATGTTGATTTAGCAGGTCCTGACTTACACAGGGGTGTGATTATTTTCAGCCTATCACATCCCAAAGCTGAAATATGAGGATTAACGTAACTGGGGTTTTCTTTCTATAGGTTTATTGGTGTTGAATATATTATTTATGAGCTTGTTATATGTCCAATAAAGCAAAATACAGATGCAATGTAGGATATATTGGACTGACTAGGCTTTCTGATCACATCCTTCTACTCATGTGTTTACCTAGCTTCACTGGAATCAGGAATCCCATCATGAAATTTACAGTTATACATTTTATGCAGCACAACATGTCCCTATATCTCAGCTTTGTGATGTGGTAGGGCAACAATTACCACAACACTGTCTTCATGAGGACCTCCCTGACACACGGTGTGGGTTTGAAGAAGATCAGAGGAGGTCACATATTTTACCCAAAAAAACACTAAGGGGTACCCCTTTGTGTTTTTTTAGACTAAATTTTTGACCGTCTCAGATTTCTTCCAAACTCACGATGTTGATTGAGCAGGTCCTGACTTACACAGGAGTGTGATTATTTTCAGCCTATCTCATCCCAAAGCTGAGATATGAGGATTAACCTAACTGGGATTTTTCGCTCAATAGGTTTATTGGTGTTGATTATATTGGAATTAAATTTATGAGCTTGTTATACGTCCAATAAAGCAAAATACAGATGCAATGTAGGATATATTGGACTGACTAGGCTTTCTGATCGCATCCTTCTACTCATGTGTTTACCTAGCCTCACTGGAAGTAGGAATCCCATCATGAAATTTACAGTTATACATTTTATGCAGCACAACATGTCACTATATCTCAGCTTTGTGATGTGGTAGGGCAACAAATACCACACCACTGTCTTTGTCAGGACCTCCCTGACACACGGTGTGGGTTTGAAGAAGATATGAGGAGGTCACATATTTCACCCAAAAAAACACTAAGGGGTACCCCTTTGTGTTTTTTTAGACTAAATTTTTGACCGTCTCAGATTTCTTCCAAACTCACGATGTTGATTTAGCAGGTCCTGACTTACACAGGGGTGTGATTATTTTCAGCCTATCTCATCCCAAAGCTGAGATATGAGGATTAACGTAACTGGGGTTTTCTTTCTATAGGTTTATTGGTGTTGATTATATTGGAATTAAATTTATGAGCTTGTTATACGTCCAATAAAGCAAAATACAGATGCAATGTAGGATATATTGGACTGACTAGGCTTTCTGATCGCATCCTTCTACTCATGTGTTTACCTAGCTTCACTGGAAGTAGGAATCCCATCATGAAATTTACTATTATACATTTTATGCAGCACAACATGTCCCTATATCTCAGCTTTGTGATGTGGTAGGGCAACAAGTACCACAACACTGTCATCATAAGGACCTCCCTGACACACGGTGTGGGTTTGAAGAAGATCAGAGGAGGTCACATATTTTACCCAAAAAAAAACTAAGGGGTACCCCTTTGTGTTTTTTTAGACTAAATTTTTGACCGTCTCAGATTTATTCCAAACTCACGATGTTGATTTAGCAGGTCCTGACTTACACAGGGGTGTGATTATTTTCAGCCTATCACATCCCAAAGCTGAAATATGAGGATTAACGTAACTGGGGTTTTCTTTCTATAGGTTTATTGGTGTTGAATATATTATTTATGAGCTTGTTATATGTCCAATAAAGCAAAATACAGATGCAATGTAGGATATATTGGACTGACTAGGCTTTCTGATCACATCCTTCTACTCATGTGTTTACCTAGCTTCACTGGAATCAGGAATCCCATCATGAAATTTACAGTTATACATTTTATGCAGCACAACATGTCCCTATATCTCAGCTTTGTGATGTGGTAGGGCAACAATTACCACACCACTGTCTTCATAAGGACCTCCCTGACACACGGTGTGGGTTTGAAGAAGATCAGAGGAGGTCACATATTTTACCCAAAAAAACACTAAGGGGTACCCCTTTGTGTTTTTTTAGACTAAATTTTTGACCGTCTCAGATTTCTTCCAAACTCACGATGTTGATTGAGCAGGTCCTGACTTACACAGGAGTGTGATTATTTTCAGCCTATCTCATCCCAAAGCTGAGATATGAGGATTAACCTAACTGGGATTTTTCGCTCAATAGGTTTATTGGTGTTGATTATATTGGAATTAAATTTATGAGCTTGTTATACGTCCAATAAAGCAAAATACAGATGCAATGTAGGATATATTGGACTGACTAGGCTTTCTGATCGCATCCTTCTACTCATGTGTTTACCTAGCCTCACTGGAAGTAGGAATCCCATCATGAAATTTACAGTTATACATTTTATGCAGCACAACATGTCACTATATCTCAGCTTTGTGATGTGGTAGGGCAACAAATACCACACCACTGTCTTTGTCAGGACCTCCCTGACACACGGTGTGGGTTTGAAGAAGATATGAGGAGGTCACATATTTCACCCAAAAAAACACTAAGGGGTACCCCTTTGTGTTTTTTTAGACTAAATTTTTGACCGTCTCAGATTTCTTCCAAACTCACGATGTTGATTTAGCAGGTCCTGACTTACACAGGGGTGTGATTATTTTCAGCCTATCTCATCCCAAAGCTGAGATATGAGGATTAACGTAACTGGGGTTTTCTTTCTATAGGTTTATTGGTGTTGATTATATTGAAATTAAATTTATGAGCTTGTTATATGTCCAATAAAGCAAAATACAGATGCAATGTAGGATATATTGGACTGACTAGGCTTTTCTGATCGCACCCTTCTACTCATGTGTTTACCTAGCTTCACTGGAAGTAGGAATCCCATCATGAAATTTACAGTTATACATTTTATGCAGCACAACATGTCCCTATATCTCAGCTTTGTGATGTGGTAGGGCAACAATTACCACAACACTGTCTTCATAAGGACCTCCCTGACACACGGTGTGGGTTTGAAGAAGATCAGAGGAGGTCACATATTTTACCCAAAAAAACACTAAGGGGTACCCCTTTGTGTTTTTTTAGACTAAATTTTTGACCGTCTCAGATTTCTTCCAAACTCACGATGTTGATTGAGCAGGTCCTGACTTACACAGGGGTGTGATTATTTTCAGCCTATCTCATCCCAAAGCTGAGATATGAGGATTAACGTAACTGGGATTTTTCGCTCAATAGGTTTATTGATGTTGATTACATTGGAATTAAATTTATGAGTTTGTTATACGTCCAATAAAGCAAAATACAGATGCAATGTTGGATATATTGGACTGATTAGGCTTTTCTGATCACACCCTCCTACTCATGTGTTTACCTAGCCTCACTGGAAGTAGGAATCCCATCATGAAATTTACAGTTATACATTTTATGCAGCACAACATGTCACTATATCTCAGCTTTGTGATGTGGTAGGGCAACAATTACCACACCACTGTCTTCATCAGGACCTCCCTGACACACGGTGTGGGTTTAAAGAAGATATGAGGAGGTCACATATTTCACCCAAAAAAACACTAAGGGGTACCCCTTTGTGTTTTTTTAGACTAAATTTTTGACCGTCTCAGATTTCTTCCAAACTCACGATGTTGATTGAGCAGGTCCTGACTTACACAGGGGTGTGATTATTTTCAGCCTATCTCATCCCAAAGCTGAGATATGAGGATTAACGTAACTGGGATTTTTCGCTCAATAGGTTTATTGGTATTGATTATGTTGAAATTAAATTTATGAGCTTGTTATATGTCCAATAAAGCAAAATACAGATGCAATGTAGGATATATTGGACTGACTAGGCTTTTCTGATCGCACCCTTCTACTCATGTGTTTACCTAGCCTCACTGGAAGTAGGAATCCCATCATGAAATTTACAGTTATACATTTTATGCAGCACAACATGTCACTATATCTCAGCTTTGTGATGTGGTAGGGCAACAATTACCACACCACTGTCTTCGTCAGGACCTCCCTGACACACGGTGTGGGTTTGAAGAAGATCAGAGGAGGTCACATATTTTACCCAAAAAAACACTAAGGGGTACCCCTTTGTGTTTTTTTAGACTAAATTTTTGACCGTCTCAGATTTCTTCCAAACTCACGATGTTGATTGAGCAGGTCCTGACTTACACAGGGGTGTGATTATTTTCAGCCTATCTCATCCCAAAGCTGAGATATGAGGATTAACGTAACTGGGATTTTTCGCTCAATAGGTTTATTGATGTTGATTACATTGGAATTAAATTTATGAGTTTGTTATACGTCCAATAAAGCAAAATACAGATGCAATGTTGGATATATTGGACTGATTAGGCTTTTCTGATCACACCCTCCTACTCATGTGTTTACCTAGCCTCACTGGAAGTAGGAATCCCATCATGAAATTTACAGTTATACATTTTATGCAGCACAACATGTCACTATATCTCAGCTTTGTGATGTGGTAGGGCAACAATTACCACACCACTGTCTTCGTCAGGACCTCCCTGACACACGGTGTGGGTTTGAAAAAGATATGAGGAGGTCACATATTTCACCCAAAAAAACACTAAGGGGTACCCCTTTGTGTTTTTTTAGACTAAATTTTTGACCGTCTCAGATTTCTTCCAAACTCACGATGTTGATTGAGCAGGTCCTGACTTACACAGGAGTGTGATTATTTCCAGCCTATCTCATCCAAAAGCTGAGATATGAGGATTAACCTAACTGGGATTTTTCACTCATTAGGTTTATTGGTGTTGATTATATTGAAATTAAATTTATGAGCTTGTTATATGTCCAATAAAGCAAAATACAGATGCAATGTAGGATATATTGGACTGACTAGGCTTTTCTGATCGCACCCTTCTACTCATGTGTTTACCTAGCTTCACTGGAATCAGGAATCCCATCATGAAATTTACAGTTATACATTTTATGCAGCACAACATGTCCCTATATCTCAGCTTTGGGATGTGGTAGGGCAACAATTACCACACCACTGTCTTCATCAGGACCTCCCTGACACACGGTGTTGGTTTGAAGAAGATCATAGGAGGTCACATATTTCACCCAAAAATACACTAAGGGGTACCCCTTTGTGTTTTTTTAGACTAAATTTTTGACCGTCTCAGATTTCTTCCAAACTCACGATGTTGATTGAGCAGGTCCTGACTTACACAGGGGTGTGATTATTTTCAGCCTATCTCATCCCAAAGCTGAGATATGAGGACTAACCTAACTGGGATTTTTCACTCAAGACTAAATTTTTGACCGTCTCAGATTTCTTCCAAACACACGATGTTGATTGAGCAGGTCCTGACTTACACAGGGGTGTGATTATTTTCAGCCTATCTCATCCCAAAGCTGAGATATGAGGATTAACGTAACTGGGATTTTTCGCTCAACAGGTTTATTGGTGTTGATTATAATGAAATTAAATTCATGAGCTTGTTATATGTCCAATAAAGCAAAATACAGATGCAATGTAGGATATATTGGACTGACTAGGCTTTTCTGATCGCACCCTTCTACTCATGTGTTTACCTAGCTTCACTGGAAGTAGGAATCCCATCATGAAATTTACAGTTATACATTTTATGCAGCACAACATGTCCCTATATCTCAGCTTTGGGATGTGGTAGGGTAAAAAGTACCACAACACTTTCTTCATAAGGACCTCCCTGACACATGGTGTGGGTTTGAAGAAGATACGAAGAGGTCACATTTATCAACCAAAAAAACACTAAGGGGTACCCCTTTGTGTTTTTTTAGACTAAATTTTTGACCGTCTCAGATTTCTTCCAAACTCACGATGTTGATTGAGCAGGTCCTGACTTACACAGGGGTGTGATTATTTTCAGCCTATCTCATCCCAAAGCTGAGATATGAGGACTAACCTAACTGGGATTTTTCACTCAATAGGTTTATTGGTGTTGATTATATTGGAATTAAATTTATGAGCTTGTTATACATCCAATAAAGCAAAATACAGATGCAATGTAGGATATATTGGACTGACTAGGCTTTTCTGATCGCACCCTTCTACTCATGTGTTTACCTAGCTTCACTGGAAGTAGGAATCCCATCATGAAATTTACAGTTATACATTTTATTTGTAATGCACTTTATGTCAGGAATCACATGGGGTGGACTGACGGAGACGGATGCACACACTAAAACACAGTTCCTTTATTTAAACAAAATGTATAACAAACCAAAAACAAGCAACTATGGAAACAACAAGATATAGAAAATGAAACGAGGAAACGACAGAGATAGACAGACTGGACTAAGCAACATTACAGCACGATAAGCTAAACAGACAAACATAGACATGGAGAGTGTAACAATACTAGGACTTAGAATGAGGAGACGACAGAGAAAGACATACCGGACTAAGGAACAAGACATGGAAACACTGGAAGAGAAACAACAAGTTTTGGAGGAAAGAAATAACATGACTTGAAATAGGAAACAAAATGAATGACCAATACAAGGAAATGACACAAGGGAACTTAAATACGTCATACAGATGAGACACACCTGAAACAGATAACGAGGATTATGGACAAGGAGTCGGAACAAAGGTGGGACAAGGGCGGAGACATGGAGAATAACAGACAGAGCCATGTGCTGAGAGAGCACATGGCGTGGAAAACAGAGATGACAGGATGAGGGTGTGATACTTTACATTTCAAGGAAATCTCAAAGTGCTAAAATTACAGCTTTCCATTCTTTAGGTGGAGAATGTGAGCAGTGTAGGGGAATAAAAAACAACCTGTTAAAGCATTCTTAAAAAGTGTTTCATCATTTTAATACAAGACTGATAAAAATCCCTGTGCTGAAAAACAGAGGCCCTCAGGGAAACAGAACAGACAAAACTGCTAGATATTCCCTGAGGGATATTATAATTCAGATTATAAACCATACTTTGAAGCCAGTTCCCCCAGTATTCCATCAGCCTTTTGCTGATTTAGTGCAGTGTCCGGTTTCCTCAAGAGATTGGGTTCAGCGATCTTGCACAGTCTCAAGCTGTTGTAAAGTTTTTGATGACTCACACCCAGAGTCCAGTGTTGTTCCATGTGGAAAGGTATAGCCACATTATCCCATACATAATAATACTCAGACTCAAGTGTTTACACCCACAGTCTGTCCAGCTTCAGCTTATGGTGGTGACAGTCTGAAGGAGCCTGACAGCACCATGACACTTGGCCTTGGGAGTAGCCACACAGAGCATCAAGTCTATGGGGCAGACATGGGTACTGCCCATAGCATCTAACGTGCAGTGGATGCACCACCACGGAGTATGAGATTTCTTTTTTGTAGAGTCTGGTGTCCAGGACACGGAACACAGGAGCAAACTTCCTACAGAACTTCCTGGCATACCAAAACAGGAGCTCTCTCAGAAGAATGGTGAAGCAAAAGTTGCTATAGCAAGACTTGTTTTAAAATGCCAGAGAATTAGTGAATTTCTGCAAAAAATGCTGCTCCACGTCAGCCAAATCATCTAAAGAACTGGCCGATAGAAAATTATTTTAAGCATCATTAATTTCAATACCTGTCACTGACAGACTCCACCAAAGGTAGGTATCAAATCAAATCAAATTTATTTATATAGCGCTTTTCACAACTGATGTTGTCACAAAGTGGCTTCACAGAATTCCAGTAAGACAAGATTTGACATGAAATGTAAAAACAAATTGTAAAACCCTCAAGTGAGCAAGCCAGGGGCGACAGTGGCAAGGAAAAACTCCCCCAGCTGAGGAAGAAACCTTGGGAGGAACCAAGGCTCACAAGGGGTGACCCATCCTCCTCTGGTCAATCTACTGGTGTTGTTTAGTTGTTTAGTGTGGGGTCCTCTCTCATCTCTAAAAAATTCACATGCTTCCCTTTACATTGTTTAAAGGGATGACCGCTGGAATTCACTTCCTCTGTCCACTCTCTGTAGATGAAGAAGACAGGGCTTTAACTTAACCATGCATTAATTACCTTTAATTAACTATTCATATGAATAATGTATGTGAACATTTTATCTTATAAAGGTTTGATAACAATAAGGAGATGATGTAATAAATCATACATTTAGATTTAATTGCTTTGCTAGAGTGGCACGGTGGCACAGCAGGCAGTGTCGCAGTCACACAGCTCCAGGGACCTGGAGGTTGTGGGTTCGATTCCCACTCTGGGTGACTGTCTCTGAGGAGTTGATGTGTTCTCCCTGTGTCTGTGTGGGTTTCCTCCCACAGTCCACAAACACATGTTGATAGGTGGATTGGCGACTCAAAAGTGTCTGTAGGTGTGAGTGAATGTGTGTCTGTGTTGCCCTGTGAAGGACTGATGCCCCCTCCAGGGTGTATTCCTGCCTTGTGCCCAATGATTCAAGGCAGGCTCTGGACCTACTGTGACCCTGAATTGGATAAGCAGTTACAGATAATGAATGAATGCTTTGCTAGAAATTCTGTATTATATTAAAATATGGTTTTTGTATTTTTTAAATAAAATGTATAACTGTAAATTTCATGATGGGATTCCTACTTCCAGTGAAGCTAGGTAAACACATGAGTAGAAGGATGCGATCAGAAAGCCTAGTCAGTCCAATATATCCTACATTGCATCTGTATTTTGCTTTATTGGACATATAACAAGCTCATAAATTTAATTCCAATATAATCAACACCAATAAACCTGTTGAGCGAAAAATCCCAGTTACGTTAATCCTCATATCTCAGCTTTGGGATGAGATAGGCTGAAAATAATCACACCCCTGTGTAAGTCAGGACCTGCTCAATCAACATCGTGAGTTTGGAAGAAATCTGAGACGGTCAAAAAAAATTTAGTCTAAAAAAACACAAAGAGGTACCCCTTAGTGTTTTTTTTGGGTGAAATATGTGACCTCCTCATATCTTCTTTAAACCCACACCGTGTGTCAGGGAGGTCCTGATGAAGACAGTGGTGAGGTAATTGTTGCCCTACCACATCCCAAAGCTGAGATATAGGGACATGTTGTGCTGCATAAAATGTATAACTATAAATTTCATGATGGGATTCCTGATTCCAGTGAAGCTAGGTAAACACATGAGTAGAAGGATGCGATCAGAAAGCCTAGTCAGTCCAATATATCCTACATTGCATCTGTATTTTGCTTTATTGGACATATAACAAGCTCATGAATTTAATTCCAATAAATTCAACACCAAAAACCTATAGAAAGAAAACCCCAGTTACGTTAATCCTCATATCTCAGCTTTGGGATGAGATAGGCTGAAAATAATCACACCCCTGTGTAAGTCAGGACCTGCTCAATCAACATCGTGAGTTTGGAAGAAATCTGAGACGGTCAAAAATTTAGTCTAAAAAAACACAAAGGGGTACTCCTTAGTGTATTTTTGGGTGAAATATGTGACCTCCTCATATCTCTTTAAACCCACACCGTATGTCAGGGAGGTCCTTACGAAGACAGTGTTGTGGTACTTTTTGCCCTACCACATCACAAAGCTGAGATATAGGGACATGTTGTGCTGCATAAAATGTATTATTATTATTAATGATGGGCTGAGTGAGACTTTTCAAACTGCAACACATTTGAAGCCAAAATATGTTTATGCTTTAAAAGACCTTTACTAAGCCACCTGTTGTTCCAATAAAAATACTACACTACAGTTTCCTGATTCACTGTAGATTGTCTGAACTGACACCAAAGCACCAGGTAGTCACTTTTACTTGGAAGCTTGCATTTCATCTGAGAATTATTTTTTTTACTTGCATAAAAAAAATGTTGAATGTTAAATTTTAAAAAAGGCCATCATTGAATATGAATGTAGGATTTACAACTTTTAAACACAAATATAAATAACAGAAAATGAGTTAAATATCTCAAGAATATAATTTTTTTTTTGCTGTAGTGGGACTTGAATTGAAAACTTGAACGTTCTTGTATTCAAAATGGTAAGGCAAATGGAAGCTTAAACATGGAAAATGTTCATATGACCAGTAACTATGCCACCACCTGGTGGGCATTTTATGACAATGCAACAGAATGCATAGGGCAGTGAGAGGAGAGAGTTGGTTCTGGGAGCTCTGGAACTTTGTTTGGGGCATTATGAGAGGAGGGAGCTGGACCCTAGGAGGTCTGGAACATAGAGCACTGTTCAAAAATAAAACATACATTCATTATCTGTAATCGCTTATCCAATTCAGGGTCACTGTGGGTCCAAAGCCTTCCTGGAATCATTGGGCGCAAGGCACGAATACACCCTGGAGGGGGCACCAGTCCTTCACAGGGCAACACAGACACATTCACACCTATGGACACTTTTGAGTCGCCAATCCACCTACCAACTGTGGGAGGAAACCAGAGCACCCAAAGGAAACCCTCGCAGACTCGGGGAGAACACACCAACTCCTCACAGACAGTCACCTGGAGTGGGAATCAAACCCACAACCTCCAGGTCCCTGGAGCTGTGTGACTGCGACACTACCTGCTGCACCACCAAAATAAAACATGACCAAACATATAATAAATGTAAATTTGAAAAATAAACTATGTGAAAAAATTATCCACTGCTCAAGGAGGTGTAGACTTTCTAATTTGAAGCAACATGTTAGATTAGATTAGATTAGATTAGATTCAACTTTATTGTCATTGTGCAGACTACAAGTATAGGGCCAATGAAATGTAGTTAGCATCTAAACAGAAGTGCAATATAATAACATTATTTACATAATTTACATAAAGTGCAGTTGTGATTATTTACTCAACTCAACTTTATTTATAGAGCACTTTAAAAAACACCAACAGCTAAAACAAAGTGCTTTACAAAAGATGTTTATAAAACAAAATAAAACAAAATGAAATAAAATAACCAATAAGGAAAAATAAATAACTTAAATAAAAACAAAACTAATAAAACAAAACAAAACAAACGTCTCATGCTGGGTTGAAAGCCAATGAATAAAATTGGGTTTTAAGATAGGTTTTAAAAATCGAAAGTGAAGAAGCCTGCCTAATCTGTAATGGCAGGCTATTCCACAGTTTTGGCGCAGCAATTAAAAAGGCTCTATCTCCTCTGAGCTTACATTTTGTCCTCGGCACCTCCAGGAGCAGCTGATCAGCTGACCTGAGGCACCGAGCAGAGACATGGGGATGTAGCAGCTCAGTGAGGTAAGGTGGGGTGAGTCCATTTAAAGATATAAAAACAAATAAGAGAATCTTAAAATGTACTCTAAAATGCACAGGCAACCAGTGGAGAGAGGCCAGAATGGGAGTTATATGCTCCCTCTTACGTGATCCCGTTAAGATTCGGGCAGCAGCATTTGAACTAATTGAAGACGTCTGAGGGAGGACTGGCTGACTCCAAAATACAGTGCATTGCAGTAATCCAGCCGGGATGTGATGAAGGCATGGATTACTGTTTGAAAGTGCTCGTGTGAGAGAAATGGCTTCACCTTTGCCAGCTGCCTCAGGTGGAAAAAGCTGGACCTAACTACTGTGCCTATTTGGCAGTCCAATTTAAAATCACTGTCCATCTTAAAACCCAAATTTAAGATAGTTGGCTTCACATACAAAGTCAAGGGGCTCAAATCAACTGGAGGGGCTTCACAGGGCCCACTGGGACCAAACACCATCAGCATAACAGTGGAATGCAATGCCATGTTTTCTCAAGATAGAGCCCAATGGGAGCAGATAAAGTGAGAAAAGGAGGGGTCCTAAGATTGAGCCCTGTGGAACTCCATATGATAGGGGAGCTGAGGAGGATTCTGAGCCAGGAAAACACACACAAAGTTCTGTCCATCAGATAGGACCTAAACCAGTCCAAAGCACTACCACAAATGCCGACTAGATGCTGCAAGCGGGAAACTAAAATGTTGTGATCCACTGTGTCAAAAGCAGCAGTTAGATCCAGCAGGACAAGAATTGCATGGTCCCCAGAATCATTGGCCAGGAGAATATTATTGAAAACCCTGAGAAACGCTGACTCTGTACTATGCAAGGTTTTAAAACCAGACTGAAAAACCTCCAGAATATTATGCTCATCCAAAAATAATTTCAGTTGAGCATAAACAACTTTCTCCAAGATCTTTGAAATAAAAGGCAGCTTGGAAATAGGCCTATAATTAGCCAATACAGTATGGTCGAGGCCAGGTTTCTTGAGCAAGGGTTGAACTACAGCATGTTTAAAACTCACAGGAACAACACCAGAAGACAGGCTGCTGTTAATAATGGCCAGAACCTGCTGCCCTATAGTATGAAAAATCTCTTTTAGAAAGTGAGGAGGCAAAACATCACAAGGAGAACCTTTAAATTGCCCACCACATCCTCCAAGTGCGACAGAGTCACCAGCTCAAACCTATCAAACACAGCCAAGCAAGGGGCAGAGTCAGAGGGGTCAACAGCAGGAGCTGTGATAAGAGCTTTTGCAGTAACAATCTTATCAATAAAAATGCTTCCAAACAGACAGGCTGAGGGGCCTTAAGAACAGAGTCAATGGTTTTAAATAACACACGTGGCTTATGACAATTTGCCATAATAATATTTGACAAGTGTTCTCTCTTAACCTCTTTGATCGTGCTCTGGTAAGAACGCCAGCAGTCTTTTAACATTTGAAATGAAACCTGCAGCTTAACCTTTTTCCATCGGCGTTCAGCTCTGTGACACTTCTGCTTTGCTGCACGCGCTCGGTCATTGAACCAGGGCTCGGGTTTAACTGGTTTGGCAGGAGGAGTGAAACCAGGAGCTGAGCTCCTCCGTATTAACAGAGGCTGAGTCAGGAGGAGAACAAAGCTGGTCGAAAGCGCAGGTGAACTGACCGGCAGTGAAAGAGTTAAAACTCCGACCAAGCCAAGCAGGAGCGCAAGGTTTAAAAGCAGCACATGATAAAACAACATCAAATAAAACAGGCATGTGATCAGAAAACCCACTTTCATGGATCTCTAAATTTAACACAGACAACCCATAAGACAGAACAAGGTCTAAGGTATGTCCATGTTCATGTGTGGGCCCGGACACATACTGCACTAAATTAAAATAGTCAATGGTGTTTACAAAGTCCTTCACCAGCGGTTTATCTGGACAGCACATGTGAATGTTAAAATCCCCGACGATAAGGATGCGGTCATAGTTCGGCATATGTCCCGCCAAAAAATCAGAAAAGTAATTTATGAAATCCTTATTGTATTTAGGGGGTCGATAGATGACAGCACACAGCACCGGGTCAGAGCGGCCCACCTCAAATAAAGTGACCTCAAAACTGGAAAATGAGGGTGATACAGCACGCTGTTTACATTTAAAATTATTTTTAAAAACAGTCGCCGTTCCTCCTCCCCGGCCTGACGTCCATGGGGTATTAAAATAACCACAGCCAGCCGGCAGAAGTTCAACGAGAGCACTGTACTCACCAGCACCAATCCAAGTCTCTGTCACAAAAAGAAAATCCAGGCTTTGGGAAGAGAAGAAGTCCCTCAGGATAAAAGTTTTATTTGCCAGTGATCTGGCGTTCACAAGGCCGATCCTGGCAGGAGCTGAGGTCTGTGCTTTAGACAGATTAGGAGCATGAAGCGGCATCCTCAGGTTGCGGGGATTCACCCCACGCTTGCGGAGCCGGGAAAAGCAGGGGCGGCGAGGATGGGATCCCTCATCCAGGCCGATGACAGGTACCAGGGAGATGCCGATGGGCTCCAGGAAATGCCAGGACACAACGAATTGGGGGGATAATCCACATCGTGGCCGGGAACTGGATGACGATTGTGAGAGGCAGACCTTTAGTTTCACTAGCCGAGCGCCACGTTTACCGCTGCGGCGGCGACGCTTTCGCCGAATTGTTTGGGCCAAGGCCCGGCGCAGGTGATTCGGAATACCCGATAGGTGCGGGGGCAGAGGGATCTGTCCACTATGATTAAAAACACCTACATCACAGATATTATATCTAAGATCCAGGAGAAATTGGCGATCATACACCAGTAGAGACTTCACATGTGAAGTGCCAAAGCTTAGCAACACCAACAACACAAGGCAAAGTGAGAGCAGCAGACGGCCAGCCACACACACCGGCGCCATCTTGATCACTATTTACATAAAGTGCAGTTATGAAATGACATTATGATTATGGATTGTGATTAAAGTGCAGTTGTGATATGACATTGTGATTATGGTAGTTAAAGTAACCATATATGTTACATGTATAACTGAAAATGACAATATTTTGGGGTGTATCTAGAATTGAGCTCAGAAGATACATTCAATACAGTCTAACCAATGTGAGTGTTCAAATCTAATACACTACACTACACACAACCCTGTCACTGTTCCCTTGATTTAGAACAGACAGATCAAATCAAAGCTGTCTTTAAAGAGACCAAATACAGATAGGTGATTAATGGTACAAGGAATCTGGAGGACAGTGTAAGAACTAAAACACATGCTGAGAAGTAATTTGCATATCCACATCCAGTTGGACCACAGTGCTTACATTAATATATTAATCTCCCTCAGTGCACCAGACCTCAAAAACTACAAACACTAGACTAAGGAGCAATTAACAGCATCAAAGCTCCATTCAAGACAGGGAGATGACATAATGTATGGAACTTGAGGGTAATTTTAATGAGTGTAATTTATGTTTTTATGTCCAAACCTGACACTGAACCACTTGTCCCAAACTCCTTGGGTATGGGTTTGCTCCCAGCTGCTCAATTTGGAACAGAGCACACAATCATACAGAAAAAAAATGCCTCAGATAATCCACAGACCAATAAAATAATAATGAAAAAATGTACTTTGTGGTGTATCTCAGATTTGTCTGGCATTCTTCTGTACCTTTGGTTTGGAACAGATGACCTGACTCAAAACCAGCTTAGAACTAGCCAAATGCAGAAAGGTGTTTAACAGTAACAAAAATATAGAATATTGTGTAGGAAGTAAAAGGCAGGAATTCTGGGAAATCATTTGCATATCCACATATGATTGGGCCACAAGATAATATATTCATCTAAAGCCAGCTTGAAACTGGCCAAATGCAGGAAGGTGTTCATCAATACAAAGAGTTTAGAGCATGGTGTATGAACTAAAACACAGGGATGCTGGGAAATAATTTCCCTTTAAGAGGTTTTAAAGTGTTTCTGGTAGTGCAGTGGTAAAGTACTATGCCATTGTATTAAAGGTTGCTGGTTCAAACCCAGCTCAATGCAACTTGCTCATGAGCACACTGTTATTAATCCTTTTTCCTTTGGAAAAAGAATAATAAAACAAACTAATTAAATAAAATTAACTAAAAATATTACAAAATAAACATAACAACAGCTCTGAGCTTTTTCCTCACTACTATCTATAAATATATAAATAACAGTGTGCCAGTTGTTTTGTGCTAGGTTTGAACCAGTGACCTTTAGTATGATGGAGTAGCTCTTTACCACTGCACTATCAGAGACACTTTACAGTCCCACTATATCTCCTAGGTCTTCCTAATTGTACTAAAGACTCTGTGTCTTCTATTATCCCTCTACACCTCCAATATTTCTACCATGTCTGCTAGGTCTTCCTCAATGTCTATATCTATGTCAAGGGCAGTTTTGTGTTTTCTTTCTCTTATCCAAGGGTCTTTGTTTGAGCACACTGGCTTTCAGTGCCTCCTTGATTTGTTTTCCCGCCTTTTTTCCACCACTTCTAGTGGTTTCTAATTCCACCCTTTTTCAGCAGCCCCCACTAGTGCAGTGGTAAGCGAAAGGCTGTTGGATCAAACCCAGCTCAATCTAACTTGCACATAAGTATTTTTTATTTTCCCTTAATGAAATTGATAATAAAATGAACTATTAAAATAACTTAAAAACATAACAATGCAAAATAAAAATGATAGCGCAATAAGCAAAACAATGGCTCTGCACTACCCCACCTATTTATCCCATAATAAAATGTTTGAATTGTATTCACTACTTTTTGTACACACTACTCTGTAGGATCTATGTCTGGTAGGTCTTTCTACATTTCATAAAGAATTCAAATGTCCCTCTACATCTCCTATCTTTCCACTATGTCTGGTAGGTCTTTGTACATGTCTCAGAAAGTCCCTATGTCTCATATGTAATAATTTCTTCCCCTTTGTGGCCCCTACATTTTTATCTTCCCTCTATGTCTGCAAGATGTTTCAACAATGCTAATCATATTAAATAAATTATGCACTAGTCAAAGTGGTTTACAATTTCCAATTTGAAGCAACATGCAAATCTATCTACTGCATTGGATCTTCAGCCCAAGCCATCTGAGAAGTAACATATTGCATGAGACTTACATTTAAGTGCTGATTAAAGGTTTAATATGTGAGGATTATTTGAATGAGTGCAAGCTGCATTTTAAAATCAAACACAGATCAGTACAAATAATATGGTGAAAGGTGTTTGAACTAAAACACAGGGAGGCTGAGAATTAATTTACATATCCATGTCTGACTTCACACAACAGAGTACTCATCATCAACATGATTATGCTGCTTCGGGATATGTATGAAAACGGTCCTCTTCATACGAGCTCCAGCCCAAAATATCTGATGTAAAATGTGAGGGTTATTTGAATGAGTGCAACTTGTGTTTTCAAGTCCAAATCTGACACTTAGCTATTTGGTCTTGACTTCTAGGCTCTGGTTTTGCTCACACCTCTGCCAGTTGATCTAAAGCACAGGGATAGTGGGAAGTAATTGGCTAAACAGTGTCTAATTTGACCACAGTGCTCATAATACCATCTCCTGGAACAGCCCGTTCCAGTCCCTAGCACATGGCTCTGTCTGTTATTGTCCATGTCTCCGCACTTGTCCTGCCTTTGTTCAGCCTCCTTGTCCGCACTCCTCGTTATCTGTTTCAGGTGTGTCTCATCTGTATCATGTATTTAAGTTTCCTTGTGTCATTTCCTTGTATCGGTCATTCGTTTTGTTTCCTATTTCAAATCATATTGTTTCTTTCCTCCAAGTCTTGTTGTTTCTCTTCCAGTGTTTCCGTGTCTTGTTCCTTAGTCTGGTATGTCTGTCTCTGTCGTTTCCTAGTTTCATTTCATATAACTTGTTGTTTCCATAGTTGCCTGTCTTTGCTTTGTTATATCTTCTGTTTAAATAAAAGTCCTGTGTTTTAGTGTGTTCATCCGTCTCCGTCAGTCCGCCCCCGTGATTCCTGACATAAAGTTCATTACAAATAAAATGTATTATTATTATTAATAATCTGATTGGTGTGATTCCTGGTATGAGTAATAACAGAGAGAAAACATCAGCAGCACTGCACAACCCAGTGAACAGCACAGTGAGGACCAATCAGCAGTATTTAATTTTTATGTAATACTTCCGGAATGTTTAAAATACTTTAAGTTAAATTCTAGGCCCAGGGTAGTGCACTTTGTGTGGATATTGATGATTATACGTAGCGATGGGCTGAACGAGACTTTTCAAACTGCAACACATTTGAAGCAAAAACGGTTTTATGCTTTAACACACCTTTACTACGCCACTGGTTTTTCCAATAAAAATACTGCACTACAGTTTTTTGATTCATGGTAGCTTGTCTGAACTGACACCAAAGCACCAGGTGGTCTCTTTTACTTTGGAGCTTGCATTTAATCTGAGAATGATTTTAAAAAAGGCCATCATTGAATATGAATGTAGAATTTACAACTTTTAAACACAAACATAAATAACAGAAAATGAGTTAAATAATTCAAGAATATAATTTTTTTGCTGTGTGGGACTTGAATTGAAAACTTGAATGTCCTTGTATTCAAAATGGTAAGGCAAACGGAAGCTTAAACATGGAAAAAGGTTCATATGTCCAGCTATGCCACCACCTGGTGGGCATTTTATGAAAATGCAACAGAGTGTATAGGGCAGTGAGAGGAGGGAGTTGGTTCTGGGAGCTCTGGAACTTTGTTTGGGGCATTATGAGAGGAGGGAGCTGGTCCCTAGGAGGTCTGGAACATAGAGCACTGTTCAAAAATAAAACATTCATTCATTCATTATCTGTAACAGCTTATCCAGTTCAGGGTCACGGTGGGTCCAGAGCCTTCCTGGAATCATTGGGTACAAGGCACGAATACACCCTGGAGGGGGCACCAGTCCTTCACAGGGCAACACAGACACACACACATTCACACCTATGGACACTTTTGAGTCGCCAATCCACCTACCAACGTGTGTTTTTGGACTGTGGGAGGAAACCAGAGCACCCAAAGGAAACCCATATGGACACAGGGAGAACACACCAACTCCTCACAGACAGTCACCCAGAGCAGGAATCGAACCCACAACCTCCATGTCCCTGGAGCTGTGTGACTCTACCTGCTGCACCACCATGCTGCCAAAATAAAACATGACTAAACAAATTAAATGTAAATTTGACAACTATGTGAAAAAAATTATCCACTGTTCAAGAAGTTCTAAACTTTCTAATTTGAAGCCACATGTGTAACTGAAAATGACAATATTTTGGGGTGTATCTAGAATTGAGCTCAGAAGATACATTCAATACAGACTAACCAATGTGAATGTTCATATCTAATACACTACACATAACTCTGTCACTGTTCCCTTGATTTAGAACAGACAGATCAAATCAAAGCTGTCTTTAAAGAGCCTAAATGCAGATAGGTGATTAACAGTACAAGGAATCCAGAGGACAGTGTAAGAACTAAAACACATGGATGCTGGGAAGTAATTTGCATATCCACATCCAGTTGGACCACAGTGCTCACATTAATATATCAATCTCCCTCAGTGCACCAGACCTCAAATACTACAAACAGTAGACTAAAGAGCAATCAACAGCATCAAAGCTCCATTCAAGACAGGGAGATGACATAATGTATGGAACCTGAGGGTAATTTTAATGAGTGTAGTTTATGTTTTTATATCCAAACCTGACACTGAGCCACTTGTCCCAAACTCTTTGGGTCTGTGAGAAATGTTTAGAACATGTACAGAGAAATAATTTGCATAATCATGTCTGGCCTCAAACACAACTGTGCATTCACCATCCATGTGATTATTAGGAAGTTAGATATCAGGCCTGTTTGGCCCTTGTTCAGAACAGAACATAGAGGACTGGAGGTAGACATCTAATAAACTTTGCTAAGCTCTCTGGTTCTAGAAACGTGCTACCTGATTGTGACCATTTGGGATTTTAATGTAGTGTGAGCGTCATTGGAATGAGTGCAAAATGTATTTTCAAGTTAAAACCTGACATTGAACCACTTTCCATTGACTGATAGGGCCTGGCTTTGCTCACACCTGCTCCGTTTTGAACAGAGCACACAATCATACAGAAAACAAGCCACAGGTCAGTACAATAAATCTCTAGTATGAACTAAATCACAGGGATGCTGGGAAATAGTTTGCATATCCCCACCTGGCCTCAAACACAACAGAATATTCACCATTAACATGATTATTATGAAGTTAGATATCAGGCCTGTATGTCCTCTGTTCAGGTCAGAAACAAAACAGCCAGGATCTCTCTGATTCTAGACATATGGCAGTTGTCTGCTATCAGTTAAAACCATTTGGGATTCCAATGTTGCAACCCACTGGTTCATTCCTGAAAAATGTTTTAATGTGATGCTGTGGAATAGGTAAGGTAAGGAAGCTATCTGCTTGATTGGAGCTCCAGCCTAAACGACCTGGCAGGGCTGATCAATAATGTGATATTGTGAAAGTAAAATAGCACAAATCAGTACAAGGACAAAATATCTTGGTAGTGCAGTGATAAGGAATTGCTCCATCATATATAAGGTTACTGGTTCAAACCCAGCTCAATACAAATTGCTCATGAGCACAGTGGTGTTTTTCCTTTGGAAAAAGGGTAATAAAATAAAGTAATGAAATAAAATGAACTAAAACATTACAAAATAAACATAACAACAGCTCTGAGCTTGGGTCCACAACCCAACCACAGATCAGTACAAGGAATCTTGTTTGTAATGTATTAACTACAACACAGGGATGCTGAGAAATAATTAGCATATCCATATCTAGACTCAAACAAAACTAAGTATTCACATTCAGTGCAATTATTATGAAGTGAAATATGAGGCCTGTCAAAGGTTGCTGGTCCAAACTCCCCTCAATACAATGTACACATAAGCACAGTAGTATTATTATGTTACTTTGAAGAAGAGGATAATAAAACAAACTAATTAAATAAAAAAACACTAAAGATACAACACAATAAACAAAACAAAATGTCTGCACTCAGGTCCACAACCCCCTCCCTGTCATGTAACAACATGTCTGATTTGTTCTCACTAGTTATACTGCAACACCAGCTCAAAACATATAGCAGGTCTGATCAGAAGCACAATACATGAAGGTCATTTTAATGAGTGCAGTTTATGTTTTTATATTCAAACCTGACAACGATTGATTGATCAAATTACTTCTCCCTAACTCATTGGGTCTGTGTTTGCTCCCATCTGCTCAATTTAAAACAGAGCATACAATCATACAGAAAACAAGCCTCAGATCATCCACAGACCAGTACAAGGATTCTGGTGGATGGTGGATGAACTAAAACACAGGGATGCTGGGAAATAATTGTCATATCCACTTCTGGCCTCAAACACCGACACACACACACACACACACAAAAAAAAAAACAACAACAACAACGTTGAGGGGTTTCAAAGCAGTTCTGGTAGTGCAGTGGTAAGAAACTACTCCATCATACTAAAGGTTGTTGGATCAAATCCAGCTCAGTACAATTTGCTCATGAGTACACTGGTATTCTGACGTACCTTTTGAAAAAAAAAAAAAATAAAACAAACGAATTAAACAAAAAGAACTAAAACATTACAAAATAAACATAACAACAGCTCTAAAGTTGGGTCCACAACCCAAGCCAAAGATCAATACAAGGAATCTGGTGGATGGTGTATTAACTAAAACACAGGGACGCTGGGAAATAATTAGCATATCCATATCTGGCCTCAAACACAACAAAGTATTCACCATCAGGGTGATTATTATATAGTGAAATATCAGGCCTATCAAAGGTTGCTGGTCCTAAGTCTGCTTAATACAACTTACACATTAACACACTAGTATTTTGATGTTCCTTTGAGGAAAAGAACAAAAAAAAAAAAAAAACACAAGAGCTCCTCACTCAGGTCCACAACACCCCTTTACCATCATATAATAACATGCTTATTTCGGAACAAAGCATACAATCCTACAGAAAACAAGATTCAGACTATCCACAGACCAGTGCAAGGATTCTGGTGGATGGTGTACTACCAAAAACACAGGGATGTTGGGAAATAATTTGCATATCCACAGCTGATCTGAAACACACACACACACATACAACACATACAAAAACAACTTTGGGAAGTTTTAAAGTGGTGCTGCTAGTGCAGTGGTAAGGTATTATTCTATCATGCTAAAGGTTACTGGTTCAAACCCAGCTCAGTACAACTTGCTCATGAGTGCACTGAGCTTTTGATGTTCCTTTTGAACACAACTTGGGTCCACAACCCAAGCCACAGACCAGTACAAGGAACCTGGTGGATCGTGTATTAATTAAAACACATCTGACCTCCAACACAACAAAGTATTCACCATCAGGGTAATTATTATGAAGTGAAATATCAGGCCTGTCAAAGGTTGCTGGTCCAAACTCTTTTGATGTTCCTTTGAAGAAAATGATAATAAACAAAAAAAATCTAAATTGTGTCCTTGCTACTATCTATATATCAGTGTGCTCAAGATGTATTGTGCTGGGTTTGAACCAGAAACCTTTAGCGTGAGAGAGTAGTTCTTTACCACTGCACTACCAGAGACACTTTGCAGCTACTCAAAGTTGTTTTTTGTCTTTGGGGCCAGATGTGGCTAAGCAAATTATTTCCCAGATGCAGGAATGCTAGGAAGTCATTTGTATATCCACATATGATTGGGCCACAAGTTAATATATTCATCTTTATTCACCCTCACTGTGATTACTATGAGTTAGAGATGAGGTCTATCAAGCCGTGCCTAGGATCAGGAGGGGGCGGGCTGATGGTAGAAGCTTGACAAGGCTGTTGAATACTCTGGTTTCAGAGGTTTAACTCTTGTCCGCCATCAGTTCACAACCCATTGGAGTTCCAATGTAGTAGAAGCTTGGTATCTTCCTGAAAGTATTTCAAGGTGCATGCCCTGGGATCTGTAAGGAAGCTATCCGCTGCATTGGAGCTCCAGCCAAAACTGTTTGGGGGGTGACGTATTGCACGGGACCTACCTTCCCGGGTTTTGGTTCAGTCACCTGGCAATGGGTGGCTGGGGCAAGGTTTCCAGTTCTCTCCGGGCTCTAGGAAGTAATGCTTTAATTACTCCTGAGATCTTAGAGAACTCGGATAGGCCCCAAGATGAGACCATTTCTCAGGCCTTGTCTGAATGACTTGGGTAACCTAGCGGTGTTAACAAAGAGTCATTTGTTCAGGGGGTAAGTATCCAGCCCCCCTGGGTCCACTAGGACAGCACGCAGGGATGGTGGTCTGGGGCAAACAGACCTTAAATGGGTGCCCAGTCTTCTACCGGTGAATAGCACCAAGATGCAGGACATCACAAACCATGAGAGACAGGAGAAAGAAAACCAGAAACTGGTTCACTAGCCATACACCCTTCTCTTTAGGCCTTCAGCTCACTAGGTCTACACCCTCTCCTCAGCTAAACACTTTCCGTTGGGCCTATACCTTTCCGCTTACTAGCCCTTCGCACTTAGGCATTCAGCTCAATAGCCGTTCCGTCCTTGGGCCTACACGCTTCCCCTCAGCTAAAACACTTCCCTCGAGACTATGCCCTTCCCCTAACTAGCCCTTTGCCCTTAGGCATTCAGCTCAATAGCTGCTCCTTCTTTGTGCCTACACGCTTCCCCTCAGCTAAAACACTTTCACTTGGGCCTACACCCTTCCCCTCAGCTAAACCACTTTCCTTCAGGCCTATACCCTTCCCCTTACTAGCCCTTTACCCTTAGGCATTCAGCTCAATAGCCGTTCCTTCCTTGGGCCTACACGTTTCCCCTCAGCTAAACCACTATCCCTTGGGCCTACACATTTCCTCTCAGCTAAACCACTAGCCCTTGGGCCTACACGTTTCCTCTCAGCTAAACCACTATCCCTTGGGCCTACACGTTTCCCCTCAGCTAAACCACTATCCCTTGGGCCTACGCCCTTCCCCTCAGCTAAACCACTAGCCCATGGGCCTACGCCCTTCCCCTCAGCTAAACCACTAGCCCATGGGCCTACGCCCTTCCCCTCAGCTAAACCACTAGCCCATGGGCCTACGCCCTTCCCCTCAGCTAAACCACTAGCCCTTGGGCCTACGCCCTTCCCCTCAGCTAAACCACTAGCCCTTGGGCCTACGCCCTTCCCCTCAGCTAAACCATTAGCCCTTGGGCCTACGCCCATCCCCTCAGCTAAACCACTAGCCCTTGGGCCTACGCCCTTCCCCTCAGCTAAACCACTAGCCCTTGGGCCTACGCCCTTCCCCTCAGCTAAACCACTAGCCCTTGGGCCTACGCCCTTCCCCTCAGCTAAACCACTAGCCCTTGGGCCTACGCCCTTCCCCTCAGCTAAACCACTAGCCCTTGGGCCTACGCCCTTCCCCTCAGCTAAACCACTAGCCCTTGGGCCTACGCCCTTCCCCTCAGCTAAACCACTAGCCCTTGGGCCTACGCCCTTCCCCTTACTTGCCCTTCGTCCTTAGGCATTCAGCTCAATAGCCGTTTCTTCCTTAGGCCTACGTCCTTCCCCTCAGCTAAACCACGTTCCCTTGGGCCTACGCACTTCCCCTCAGCTAAACCACGTTCCCTTGGGCCTACGCCCTTCCCCTCAGCTAAACCACGTTCCCTTGGGCCTACGCCCTTCCACTTACTAGCCCTTCATCCTTAGGCATTCAGCTCAATAGCCATTCCTTCCTTAGGCCTACGCCCTTCCCCTCAGCTGAACCACGTTCCCTTTGGGCCTATGCCCTTCCCCTCAGCTGAACCACGTTCTCTTGGGCCTATGCCCTTCCCCTCAGCTGAACCACGTTCTCTTGGGCCTACGCCCGTCCCCTCAGCTGAACCACGTTCTCTTGGGCCTACGCCCGTCCCCTCAGCTGAACCACGTTCCCTTGGGCCTACGCCCGTCCCCTCAGCTGAACCACGTTCCCTTTGGGCCTACGCCCTTCCCCTCAGCTGAACCACGTTCCCTTTGGGCCTACGCCCTTCCCCTCAGCTGAACCACGTTCCCTTTGGCCCTACGCCCTTCCCCTCAGCTGAACCACGTTCTCTTGGGCCTACGCCCGTCCCCTCAGCTAAACCACGTTCCCTTTGGGCCTACGCCCGTCCCCTCAGCTGAACCACGTTCCCTTTGGGCCTACGCCCGTCCCCTCAGCTGAACCACGTTCCCTTTGGGCCTACGCCCTTCCCCTCAGCTGAACCACGTTCCCTTTGGCCCTACGCCCTTCCCCTCAGCTGAACCACGTTCTCTTGGGCCTACGCCCGTCCCCTCAGCTAAACCACGTTCCCTTGGGCCTACGCACTTCCCCTCAGCTAAACCACGTTCCCTTGGGCCTACGCCCTTCCCCTCAGCTAAACCACGTTCCCTTGGGCCTACGCCCTTCCACTTACTAGCCCTTCATCCTTAGGCATTCAGCTCAATAGCCATTCCTTCCTTAGGCCTATGCCCTTCCCCTCAGCTGAACCACGTTCCCTTTGGGCCTATGCCCTTCCCCTCAGCTGAACCACGTTCTCTTGGGCCTACGCCCGTCCCCTCAGCTGAACCACGTTCTCTTGGGCCTACGCCCGTCCCCTCAGCTGAACCACGTTCTCTTGGGCCTACGCCCGTCCCCTCAGCTGAACCACGTTCCCTTGGGCCTACGCCCGTCCCCTCAGCTGAACCACGTTCCCTTTGGGCCTACGCCCTTCCCCTCAGCTGAACCACGTTCCCTTTGGGCCTACGCCCTTCCCCTCAGCTGAACCACGTTCCCTTTGGCCCTACGCCCTTCCCCTCAGCTGAACCACGTTCTCTTGGGCCTACGCCCGTCCCCTCAGCTGAACCACGTTCCCTTTGGGCCTACGCCCGTCCCCTCAGCTGAACCACGTTCCCTTTGGGCCTACGCCCGTCCCCTCAGCTGAACCACGTTCCCTTTGGGCCTACGCCCTTCCCCTCAGCTGAACCACGTTCCCTTTGGCCCTACGCCCTTCCCCTCAGCTGAACCACGTTCTCTTGGGCCTACGCCCGTCCCCTCAGCTGAACCACGTTCCCTTGGGCCTACGCCCGTCCCCTCAGCTAAAGCACTATCCCTTAAGCCTACGCCCGTCCCCTCAGCTAACCATTGCCCTTAGGCCTTCATGTCACTAGCCCTTCATCCTTCCCTTTATGCTTAAACCCTCCCCTCAGCTAAACCGCTATCCCTTGGGCCTACGCCCGTCCCCTCAGCTAAATCGCTATCCCTTGGGCCTATGCCCTTCCCCTTACTTGCCCTTCGTCCTTAGGCATTCAGCTCATTAGCCGTTTCTTCCTTGGGCCTACACTCTTCCCCCACACCTAAACCACTTTCCCTTGGGCCTACGCCCTTCCCCTCAGCTAAACCACTTTCCCTTGGGCCTATGCCCTTCCACTTACTAGCCCTTCGTCCTTAGGCATTCAGCTCAATAGCCGTTTCTTCCTTGGGCCTACACTCTTCCCCCCCACCTAAACCACTTTCCCTTAGTCCTACACTCTTCCCCCCCACCTAAACCACTTTCCCTTAGTCCTACACTCTTCCCCCCCACCTAAACCACTTTCCCTTAGTCCTACACTCTTCCCCCCCACCTAAACCACTTTCCCTTAGTCCTACACTCTTCCCCCCCACCTAAACCACTTTCCCTTGGGCCTACACTCTTCCCCCCCACCTAAACCACGTTCCCTTGGGCCTACTTGTTTCCCCTCAGCTAAACCACTTTCCCTTGGGCCTACACGTTTCCCCTCAGCTAAACCACTATCCCATGGGCCTACGCCCTTCCCCTCAGCTAAACCACTAGCCCTTGGGCCTACGCCCTTCCCCTCAGCTAAACCATTAGCCCTTGGGCCTACGCCCTTCCCCTCAGCTAAACCACTAGCCCTTGGGCCTACGCCCTTCCCCTCAGCTAAACCACTAGCCCTTGGGCATTCAGCTCATTAGCCATTTCTTCCTTGGGCCTACACTCTTCCCCCCCACCTAAACCACTTTCCCTTGGGCCTACGCCTTTCCCCTTGGCTAAACCACGTTCCCTTTGGGCCTATGCCCTTCCCCTCAGCTAAACCACGTTCCCTTTGGGCCTACGCCTTTCTAATCAGCTAAACCGCTTTCCCTTTGGGCCTACGCCTTTCTAATCAGCTAAACCGCTATCCCTTGGGCCTATGCCCATCCCCTCGGCTATACCGCTATCCCTTGGGCCTATGCCCGTCCCATCGGCTATACCGCTATCCCTTGGGCCTATGCCCGTCCCCTCGGCTAAACCGCTATCCCTTGGGCCTACGCCCGTCCCCTCGGCTAAACCGCTATCCCTTGGGCCTACGCCCTTCCCCTCGGCTAAACCGCTATCCCTTTGGGCCTATGCCCTTCCCCTCGGCTAAACCGCTATCCCTTTGGGCCTATGCCCTTCCCCTCAGCTAAACCACTAGCCCTTGGGCCTACGCCTTTCCCCTCAGCTAAACCACTAGCCCTTGATCCTACGCCCTTCCCCTCAGCTGAACCACTATCCCTTGGGCCTACGCCCTTCCACTTACTAGCCCTTCACTCTTAGGCATTCAGCTCAAGGGCGTAGGACCCTTCCCCTCAGCTAAACCACTAGCCCTTGTTCCAACGCCCTTCCCCTCAGCTAAACCACTAGCCCTTGTTCCAACGCCCTTCCCCTCAGCTAAACCGCTAGCCCTTGTTCCAACGCCCTTCCCCTCAGCTAAACCGCTAGCCCTTGTTCCAACGCCCTTCCCCTCAGCTAAACCGCTAGCCCTTGTTCCAACGCCCTTCCCCTCAGCTAAACCGCTAGCCCTTGGGCCTACGCCCTTCCCCTCAGCTAAACCGCTAGCCCTTGGGCCTACGCCCTTCCCCTCAGTTAAACCGCTAGCCCTTGGGACTACGCCCTTCCCCTCAGCTAAACCGCTAGCCCTTGGGCCTACGCCCTTCCCCTCAGCTAAACCGCTAGCCCTTGGGCCTACGCCCTTCCCCTCAGCAAAACCGCTAGCCCTTGGGCCTACGCCCTT